>NW_028294907.1:0-129000 GCF_964341445.2 Mesoplodon mirus | reverse complement strand
ACCCAAAAAAATGGGCAGAAGATCTAAAGAGACGTTTCTTCAAAGGAGACACAGAGATGGCCAAGACGCACATGAAAAGCTGCTCAACAGCACTAATTATTAGAGAAATGCAAATCAAAACTACAATGAGGTATCACCTCACACCTGTTAGAATCGGCATCATCAGAAAATCTACAAACAACCAATTCTGGGGAGGGTGTGGACAAAAGGAGCCCTCTTCCACTATTGGTGGGAATGTAAATTGATACAGTCACTATGGAGAACAGTATGGAGTTTCCTTAAAAAAACTAGAAATAGAATTACCATCTGATCCAGCAATCCCACTTCTGGGCATATACCCAGAGAAAACCGTATTTCAAAAAGGCACATTCACCACAATGTTCGTTGCAGCACTATTTACAATAGCCAGGTAATGGAAGCAACCTAAATGCCCACAGACAGATGAATGGATAAAGATGTGGTACATATATAAAATGGAATATGACTCGGCCATAAAAAGGAATGAAACTGGGTCATTTGTAGAGACATCGATGGATCGAGAGACTGTCATACAGAATGAAGTAAGTCAGAAAGAGGAAAACAAATATTGTATATTAATGCATATATGTGGAGCCTAAAAATGGTACAGATGAACTGGTTTGCAGGGAAGAAATAGAGACACAGAGGTAGAGAACAAACGTATGGACACCAAGTGTGGGAATCCATGGGGTGGTGGTGGTGGGATGAGTTGGGAGATTGGGATTGACCTGTATACATGTATATGCATAAAATACATAACTAATAATAACGTGCTGTATAAAAACATAAATAAAATTAAATTTCAAAATTTTAAAAAATAAAATTTAAAATTAAAACAGAAAAAATTCTTCCCGTCACACAGATGTATTTATAGGAATGAATTATTTCCATGCTTATATTTATAAATACATAAAAGAGGAATAAAATCTAACTTGAACCAAAAAAGAAAAAAAAATTGAACCCACGAGTTATACAGAGGAAAACCCTATCACGGCACTTGCTCCAGCGGTAAACAATTCTGAAATTGGTCAGAGGTGGGGAACCATCTCCCATACAGCCAGCCACCCACCCCCCACACAAGGAGTGTCCTCATTGAAAAGCTGGGGGACCGTGCCGAGGCATCTGTGAGTAAACGTGAGCTGAGCCCCAGGCCAGCTGCTTCTGATCTGTTCCCACCCTTTCCAGGTAAAACACCTGAATATGTACAAGGGCTTGAAAGCCTAGAGGAAGGACCGTGGAGCCACACCAGCGACAGCACGCAGGCCAACTTGGTGCCTGCAGGCCAGCCAGTGTGGTCCTGGCACCGGGCGTTCTTCCAGAAGCTTTCCATTGCCCTGCCTGAGATACCCCTCCTTTCCCGGCCCCCACTGCTTTTTTCCTTCCTCACCTCTGTCCGGAGAGAAATTCCAGCGGAAGGTATGGGTGACACATCCTCTTCTTTACAGGCGGCAGCCTGGCAACTCCTGCAGAAAGGCCAGCAGAACCCCACTCACACCGGGCCACCCACAAAGCTGTGGCCCCTCACTCCCTCCCACCAGCACAGCCCCGAGACTGCTGACGGGGCAGAGAATATGGAGTCAGGCACAGCTTCAGGGGCTATTGCTGCCTGGAGCTCTGTTTATATTGATCTCAACGTGGCACACCTGGGAAGGGCGGGCCGGCAGGGTATGGCTGCCCAGGTCAGCTAATCCACAACCCTCAGGGTATCACATTGTTGAAAATGGACCCCGCTAAGGCAGAAGAGAAGCCAAGGGAAAAAAGGACACAATGCCATTTGCAGCACCGTAGATGAGTCTAGAAGTAATCACGTGACTTGTAGTAAGTCAGAAAGTGAAAGACACATATCATATCATATCACTTATAGGTGTTACCTAAAAATGGATACCAGGGCAGATATTTCCACGGAGAAGGGCAATCACAGATTCATTAAACAAACTTATGGTTCACCAATGGAAAGGTGTGAGGATTGGTTTCATTACGATATCGGGGTTAACAGACATATACAAACACAGGTGACATATATAATCACCAAAGACCTACAGAATACCAAGAGAGGACTACTCAACATTCTGTCATAACGTATATGGGAAAAGGATCCCAAGAAGAACAGTCATCTGTATATGTGTAAAAGAACCACATCTTCCACACCTACAACAAGCCAAACATTGTAATCAAACTTGCTGTAATAAAAAATAAAAAATTAAATTAAAAACACGAACAAGAAATAGTGAGACAAACGTGAGGGGCTTTCTCCTGGCACATTCCATTCTAAACTCCAATCTAGAACACCACTTCCACTGAGGCTCTCTTGCCCTAGTAACCAGATTTGGTAAGGGTGAACTGCTGCCACCTTGTGGCCGTTTCACACAACAGCAGCTTTAATCCCAACGCTAATGGTCAGTTGATATTCAAAATCATTGCAGGCCTGTAAATGACACCTGCCCTGAAAACAAATCCTGGGGTCACATATCGACCAAAAAATTCAAAGGACGTCCATATTTCAAAACGACCGTTTCAAAAGGCATATTTTACGCACATTAGTGTTCTGCTTCTTTTCCTTTCTTTCCTTTTTTGTTAAAAAACACGGGAATGGAAAAAGGCATCCCTCAGAATGGGCGAAAATCGTTGCAGACGAATCAATGGACAGAGGTTTAATCTCCAATATATATAAACAGCTCATGCAGCTTAATATTAAAAAAACAAACAACCCAAAAAAATGGGCAGAAGATCTAAAGAGACGTTTCTTCAAAGGAGACACAGAGATGGCCAAGACGCACATGAAAAGCTGCTCAACAGCACTAATTATTAGAGAAATGCAAATCAAAACTACAATGAGGTATCACCTCACACCTGTTAGAATCGGCATCATCAGAAAATCTACAAACAACCAATTCTGGGGAGGGTGTGGACAAAAGGAGCCCTCTTCCACTATTGGTGGGAATGTAAATTGATACAGTCACTATGGAGAACAGTATGGAGTTTCCTTAAAAAAACTAGAAATAGAATTACCATCTGATCCAGCAATCCCACTTCTGGGCATATACCCAGAGAAAACCGTATTTCAAAAAGGCACATTCACCACAATGTTCGTTGCAGCACTATTTACAATAGCCAGGTAATGGAAGCAACCTAAATGCCCACAGACAGATGAATGGATAAAGATGTGGTACATATATAAAATGGAATATGACTCGGCCATAAAAAGGAATGAAACTGGGTCATTTGTAGAGACATCGATGGATCGAGAGACTGTCATACAGAATGAAGTAAGTCAGAAAGAGGAAAACAAATATTGTATATTAATGCATATATGTGGAGCCTAAAAATGGTACAGATGAACTGGTTTGCAGGGAAGAAATAGAGACACAGAGGTAGAGAACAAACGTATGGACACCAAGTGTGGGAATCCATGGGGTGGTGGTGGTGGGATGAGTTGGGAGATTGGGATTGACCTGTATACATGTATATGCATAAAATACATAACTAATAATAACGTGCTGTATAAAAACATAAATAAAATTAAATTTCAAAATTTTAAAAAATAAAATTTAAAAATAAAACAGAAAAAATTCTTCCCGTCACACAGATGTATTTATAGGAATGAATTATTTCCATGCTTATATCTATAAATATATAAAAGAGGAATAAAATCTAACTTGAACCATAAAGGAAAAAAAAAACCTGAACCCATGAGTTATACAGAGGAAAACCCTATCAGCGCACTTGCTCCAGCGGTAAACAATTCTGAAATTGGTCAGAGGTGGGAAACCATCTCCCATACAGCCAGCAACCCACCCCCCACGCATGGAGCGTCCTCATTGCAAAGCTGGGGGACCGTGTCGAGGCATCTGTGAGTAAACGTGAGCTGAGCCCCAGGCCAGCTGCTGCTGAACTGTTCTCTCCCTTCCCAGGTAAAACACCTGAATATGTACAAGGGCTTGAAAGCCTAGAGGAAGGGCCGTCGAGCCACACCAGTGACAGCACGCAGGCCAACTTGGTGCCTGCAGGCCAGCCAGTGTTGTCTTGGACCCGGGCGCTCTTCCGGATGCTTTCCATTGCCCTGCCTAAGATACCCCTCCTGTCCCGGCCCCCACTGCTTTTTTCCTTCCTCACCTCTGTCCGGAGAGAAATTCCAGCGGAAGGTATGGGTGACACATCCTCTTCTTTACAGGCGGCAGCCTGACAACTCCTGCAGAAAGGCCAGCAGAGCACCACTCACACCAGGCCACCCACAAAGCTGTGGCCCCTCCCTCCCTCCCACCAGCACAGCCCCGAGACTGCGGAAGGGGCAGAGAATATGGAGTCAGGCACAGCTTCAGGGGCTATTGCTGCCTGGAGCGCTGTTTATATTGACCTCAACGAGGCACACCTGGAGAGGGCGGGCCGGCATGGTAAGGCTGCCCAGGTCAGCTAATCCACAACCCTCAGGGAATCACATTGTTGAAAATGGACCTCACTAAGGCAGAATAGAAGCCAAGGAAAAAAAGGACACAATGCCATTTGCAGCACCGTAGATTAGTCTAGAAGTAATCACGTGACATATAGTAAGTCAGAAACTGAAAGACACATATCATATCATATCACTTATAGGTGTTACCTAAAAATGGATACCAGGGCAGATATTTCCACGGAGAAGGGCAATCACAGATTCATTAAACAACCTTATGGTTCACCAATGGAAAGTTGTGAGGATTGGTTTCATTACGATATCGGGGTTAACAGACATATACAAACACAGGTGACATATATAATCACCAAAGACCTACAGAATACCAAGAGAGGACTACTCAACATTCTGTCATAACGTACATGGGAAATGGACCCCAGGAAGAACAGACATCTGTATATGTGTAAAAGAACCACATCTTCCACACCTACAACAAGCCAAACATTGTAATCAAACTTGCTGTAATAAAAAATATAAAAAACTAAATTAAAAACACGAACAAGAAGTAGTGAGATAAACTTGAGGGGCTTTCTCCTGGCACATTCCATTCTAAATTCCAATCTAGAACACCACTTCCACTGAGGCTCTCTTGCCCTAGTAACCAGATTTGGTAAGGGAGAACTGCTGCCACCTTGTGGCCGTTTCACACAATAGCAGCTTTAATCCCAGTGCTAATGCTCAGTTGATATTCAAAATCATTGCAGGCCTGTAAATGACACCTGCCCTGAAAACAAATCCTGGGGTCACATATTGACCAAAAAATTCAAAGGACATCCATATTTCAAAACGACCGTTTCAAAAGGCATATTTTACGCACATTAGTGTTCTGCTTCTTTTCCTTTCTTTCTTTTTTTGTTAAAAAAAACGGGAATGGAAAAAGGCATCCCTCAGAATGGGCGAAAATCGTTGCAAACGAATCAATGGACAGAGGTTTAATCTCCAATATATATAAACAGCTCATGCAGCTTAATATTAAAAAACAAACAACCCAATAAAAAATGGGGAGAAGATCTAAAGAGACGTTTCTTCAAAGGAGACACAGATATGGCCAAGACGCACATGAAAAGCTGCTCAACAGCACTAATTATTAGAGAAATGCAAATCAAAACTACAATGAGGTATCACCTCACACCTGTTAGAATCGGCATCATCAGAAAATCTACAAACAACCAATTCTGGGGAGGGTGTGGACAAAAGGAGCCCTCTTCCACTATTGGTGGGAATGTAACTTGATACAGTCACTATGGAGAACAGTATGGAGTTTCCTTAAATAAACTAGAAATAGAATTACCATCTGATCCAGCAATCCCACTTATGGGCATATACCCAGAGAAAAACGTAAATCAAAAAGGCACATTCACCACAATGTTCATTGCAGCACAATTTACAATAACCAGGTAATGGAAGCAACCTAAATGCCCACAGACAGATGAATGGATAAAGATGTGGTACATATATAAAATGGAATATTACTCGGCCATAAAAAGGAATGAAACTGGGTCATTTGTAGAGACATCGATGGATCGAGAGACTGTCATACAGAATGAAGTAAGTTACAAAGCGGAAAACAAATATTTTATATTAATGCATATATGTGGAACCTAAGAAAATGGTACAGATGAACTGGTTTGCAGGGAAGAAATAGAGACACAGAGGTAGAGAACAAACGTATGGACACCAAGTGTGGGAAATCATGGGGTGGTGGTGGTGGGATGAGTTGGGAGATTGGGATTGACCTGTATACATGTATATGCATAAAATACATAACTAATAAAAACCTGCTGTATAAAAACATAAATAAAATTATCTTTCAAATTTTAAAAAAAATAGAATTTAACAATAAAACAGAAATAAGTTCTTCTGTCACACAGATGTATTTATAGGAATGAATTATTTCAATGCTTATATCTATAAATACATAAAAGAGGAATAAAATCTAACTTGAACCATAAAAGAAAAAAAAAAAACCTGAACTCACGAGTTTTACAGAGGAAAACCCTATCTGGGCACTTGCTCCAGCGGTAAACAATTCTGAAATTGGTCAGAGGTGGGGAACCATCTCCCATACAGCCAGCAACCCACCCCCCACACAAGGAGCGTCCTCATTGCAAAGCTGGGTGACCGTGCCAAGGCATCTGTGAGTAAACGTGAGCTGAGCCCCAGGCCAGCTGCTGCTGAACTGTTCCCAACCATTCCAGGTAAAACACCTAAATATGTACAAGGGCTTGAAAGCCTAGAGGAAGGACCGTGGAGCCACACCAGTGACAGCACGCAGGCCAACTTGGTGCCTGCAGGCCAGCCAGGGTTGTCCTGGCACGGGGCGCTCTTCCAGAAGCTTTCCATTGCCCTGCCTGATATACCCCTTCTATCCCAGCCCCAAATGCTTTTTTCCTTCCTCATCTCTGTCCGGAGAGAAATTCCAGCGGAAGGTATGGGTGACACATCCTCTTCTTTACATGCGGCAGCCTGGCAACTCCTGCAGAAAGGCCAGCAGAACCCCACTCACACCGGGCCACCCAAAAAGCTTTGGCACCTCTCTCCCTCCCACCAGCACAGCCCCGAGACTGCTGATGGGGCAGAGAATATGGAGTCAGGCACAGCTTCAGGGGCTATTGCTGCCTGGAGCTCTGTTTATATTGACCTCAACGAGGCACACCTGGGGAGGGCGGGCCGGCAGGGTAAGGCTGCCCAGGTCAGCTAATCCACAACCCTCAGGGAATCACATTGTTGAAAATGGACCTCACCAAGGCAGAAGAGAAGCAAAGGAGAAAAAGGACACAATGCCATTTGCAGCACTGTAGATGAGTCTAGAAGTAATCACGTGACATGTAGTAAGTCAGAAAGTGAAAGACACATATCATATCATATCACTTATAGGTGTTACCTAAAAATGGATACCAGGGCAGATATTTCCACGGAGAAGGGCAATCACAGATTCATTAAACAAACTTATGGTTCACCAATGGAAAGGTGTGAGGATTGGTTTCATTACGATATCGGGGTTAACAGACATATACAAACACAGGTGACATATATAATCACCAAAGACCTACAGAATACCAAGAGAGGACTACTCAACATTCTGTCATAACGTATATGGGAAAAGGATCCCAAGAAGAACAGTCATCTGTATATGTGTAAAAGAACCACATCTTCCACACCTACAACAAGCCAAACATTGTAATCAAACTTGCTGTAATAAAAAATAAAAAATTAAATTAAAAACACGAACAAGAAATAGTGAGACAAACGTGAGGGGCTTTCTCCTGGCACATTCCATTCTAAACTCCAATCTAGAACACCACTTCCACTGAGGCTCTCTTGCCCTAGTAACCAGATTTGGTAAGGGTGAACTGCTGCCACCTTGTGGCCGTTTCACACAACAGCAGCTTTAATCCCAACGCTAATGGTCAGTTGATATTCAAAATCATTGCAGGCCTGTAAATGACACCTGCCCTGAAAACAAATCCTGGGGTCACATATCGACCAAAAAATTCAAAGGACGTCCATATTTCAAAACGACCGTTTCAAAAGGCATATTTTACGCACATTAGTGTTCTGCTTCTTTTCCTTTCTTTCCTTTTTTGTTAAAAAACACGGGAATGGAAAAAGGCATCCCTCAGAATGGGCGAAAATCGTTGCAGACGAATCAATGGACAGAGGTTTAATCTCCAATATATATAAACAGCTCATGCAGCTTAATATTAAAAAAACAAACAACCCAAAAAAATGGGCAGAAGATCTAAAGAGACGTTTCTTCAAAGGAGACACAGAGATGGCCAAGACGCACATGAAAAGCTGCTCAACAGCACTAATTATTAGAGAAATGCAAATCAAAACTACAATGAGGTATCACCTCACACCTGTTAGAATCGGCATCATCAGAAAATCTACAAACAACCAATTCTGGGGAGGGTGTGGACAAAAGGAGCCCTCTTCCACTATTGGTGGGAATGTAAATTGATACAGTCACTATGGAGAACAGTATGGAGTTTCCTTAAAAAAACTAGAAATAGAATTACCATCTGATCCAGCAATCCCACTTCTGGGCATATACCCAGAGAAAACCGTATTTCAAAAAGGCACATTCACCACAATGTTCGTTGCAGCACTATTTACAATAGCCAGGTAATGGAAGCAACCTAAATGCCCACAGACAGATGAATGGATAAAGATGTGGTACATATATAAAATGGAATATGACTCGGCCATAAAAAGGAATGAAACTGGGTCATTTGTAGAGACATCGATGGATCGAGAGACTGTCATACAGAATGAAGTAAGTCAGAAAGAGGAAAACAAATATTGTATATTAATGCATATATGTGGAGCCTAAAAATGGTACAGATGAACTGGTTTGCAGGGAAGAAATAGAGACACAGAGGTAGAGAACAAACGTATGGACACCAAGTGTGGGAATCCATGGGGTGGTGGTGGTGGGATGAGTTGGGAGATTGGGATTGACCTGTATACATGTATATGCATAAAATACATAACTAATAATAACGTGCTGTATAAAAACATAAATAAAATTAAATTTCAAAATTTTAAAAAATAAAATTTAAAAATAAAACAGAAAAAATTCTTCCCGTCACACAGATGTATTTATAGGAATGAATTATTTCCATGCTTATATCTATAAATATATAAAAGAGGAATAAAATCTAACTTGAACCATAAAGGAAAAAAAAAACCTGAACCCATGAGTTATACAGAGGAAAACCCTATCAGCGCACTTGCTCCAGCGGTAAACAATTCTGAAATTGGTCAGAGGTGGGAAACCATCTCCCATACAGCCAGCAACCCACCCCCCACGCATGGAGCGTCCTCATTGCAAAGCTGGGGGACCGTGTCGAGGCATCTGTGAGTAAACGTGAGCTGAGCCCCAGGCCAGCTGCTGCTGAACTGTTCTCTCCCTTCCCAGGTAAAACACCTGAATATGTACAAGGGCTTGAAAGCCTAGAGGAAGGGCCGTCGAGCCACACCAGTGACAGCACGCAGGCCAACTTGGTGCCTGCAGGCCAGCCAGTGTTGTCTTGGACCCGGGCGCTCTTCCGGATGCTTTCCATTGCCCTGCCTAAGATACCCCTCCTGTCCCGGCCCCCACTGCTTTTTTCCTTCCTCACCTCTGTCCGGAGAGAAATTCCAGCGGAAGGTATGGGTGACACATCCTCTTCTTTACAGGCGGCAGCCTGACAACTCCTGCAGAAAGGCCAGCAGAGCACCACTCACACCAGGCCACCCACAAAGCTGTGGCCCCTCCCTCCCTCCCACCAGCACAGCCCCGAGACTGCGGAAGGGGCAGAGAATATGGAGTCAGGCACAGCTTCAGGGGCTATTGCTGCCTGGAGCGCTGTTTATATTGACCTCAACGAGGCACACCTGGAGAGGGCGGGCCGGCATGGTAAGGCTGCCCAGGTCAGCTAATCCACAACCCTCAGGGAATCACATTGTTGAAAATGGACCTCACTAAGGCAGAATAGAAGCCAAGGAAAAAAAGGACACAATGCCATTTGCAGCACCGTAGATTAGTCTAGAAGTAATCACGTGACATATAGTAAGTCAGAAACTGAAAGACACATATCATATCATATCACTTATAGGTGTTACCTAAAAATGGATACCAGGGCAGATATTTCCACGGAGAAGGGCAATCACAGATTCATTAAACAACCTTATGGTTCACCAATGGAAAGTTGTGAGGATTGGTTTCATTACGATATCGGGGTTAACAGACATATACAAACACAGGTGACATATATAATCACCAAAGACCTACAGAATACCAAGAGAGGACTACTCAACATTCTGTCATAACGTACATGGGAAATGGACCCCAGGAAGAACAGACATCTGTATATGTGTAAAAGAACCACATCTTCCACACCTACAACAAGCCAAACATTGTAATCAAACTTGCTGTAATAAAAAATATAAAAAACTAAATTAAAAACACGAACAAGAAGTAGTGAGATAAACTTGAGGGGCTTTCTCCTGGCACATTCCATTCTAAATTCCAATCTAGAACACCACTTCCACTGAGGCTCTCTTGCCCTAGTAACCAGATTTGGTAAGGGAGAACTGCTGCCACCTTGTGGCCATTTCACACAATAGCAGCTTTAATCCCAGTGCTAATGCTCAGTTGATATTCAAAATCATTGCAGGCCTGTAAATGACACCTGCCCTGAAAACAAATCCTGGGGTCACATATTGACCAAAAAATTCAAAGGACATCCATATTTCAAAACGACCGTTTCAAAAGGCATATTTTACGCACATTAGTGTTCTGCTTCTTTTCCTTTCTTTCTTTTTTTGTTAAAAAAAACGGGAATGGAAAAAGGCATCCCTCAGAATGGGCGAAAATCGTTGCAAACGAATCAATGGACAGAGGTTTAATCTCCAATATATATAAACAGCTCATGCAGCTTAATATTAAAAAACAAACAACCCAATAAAAAATGGGGAGAAGATCTAAAGAGACGTTTCTTCAAAGGAGACACAGATATGGCCAAGACGCACATGAAAAGCTGCTCAACAGCACTAATTATTAGAGAAATGCAAATCAAAACTACAATGAGGTATCACCTCACACCTGTTAGAATCGGCATCATCAGAAAATCTACAAACAACCAATTCTGGGGAGGGTGTGGACAAAAGGAGCCCTCTTCCACTATTGGTGGGAATGTAACTTGATACAGTCACTATGGAGAACAGTATGGAGTTTCCTTAAATAAACTAGAAATAGAATTACCATCTGATCCAGCAATCCCACTTATGGGCATATACCCAGAGAAAAACGTAAATCAAAAAGGCACATTCACCACAATGTTCATTGCAGCACAATTTACAATAACCAGGTAATGGAAGCAACCTAAATGCCCACAGACAGATGAATGGATAAAGATGTGGTACATATATAAAATGGAATATTACTCGGCCATAAAAAGGAATGAAACTGGGTCATTTGTAGAGACATCGATGGATCGAGAGACTGTCATACAGAATGAAGTAAGTCACAAAGCGGAAAACAAATATTTTATATTAATGCATATATGTGGAACCTAAGAAAATGGTACAGATGAACTGGTTTGCAGGGAAGAAATAGAGACACAGAGGTAGAGAACAAACGTATGGACACCAAGTGTGGGAAATCATGGGGTGGTGGTGGTGGGATGAGTTGGGAGATTGGGATTGACCTGTATACATGTATATGCATAAAATACATAACTAATAAAAACCTGCTGTATAAAAACATAAATAAAATTATCTTTCAAATTTTAAAAAAAATAGAATTTAACAATAAAACAGAAATAAGTTCTTCTGTCACACAGATGTATTTATAGGAATGAATTATTTCAATGCTTATAACTATAAATACATAAAAGAGGAATAAAATCTAACTTGAACCATAAAAGAAAAAAAAAAAACCTGAACTCACGAGTTTTACAGAGGAAAACCCTATCTGGGCACTTGCTCCAGCGGTAAACAATTCTGAAATTGGTCAGAGGTGGGGAACCATCTCCCATACAGCCAGCAACCCACCCCCCACACAAGGAGCGTCCTCATTGCAAAGCTGGGTGACCGTGCCAAGGCATCTGTGAGTAAACGTGAGCTGAGCCCCAGGCCAGCTGCTGCTGAACTGTTCCCAACCATTCCAGGTAAAACACCTAAATATGTACAAGGGCTTGAAAGCCTAGAGGAAGGACCGTGGAGCCACACCAGCGACAGCACGCAGGCCAACTTGGTGCCTGCAGGCCAGCCAGGGTTGTCCTGGCACGGGGCGCTCTTCCAGAAGCTTTCCATTGCCCTGCCTGATATACCCCTTCTATCCCAGCCCCAAATGCTTTTTTCCTTCCTCATCTCTGTCCGGAGAGAAATTCCAGCGGAAGGTATGGGTGACACATCCTCTTCTTTACATGCGGCAGCCTGGCAACTCCTGCAGAAAGGCCAGCAGAACCCCACTCACACCGGGCCACCCAAAAAGCTTTGGCACCTCTCTCCCTCCCACCAGCACAGCCCCGAGACTGCTGATGGGGCAGAGAATATGGAGTCAGGCACAGCTTCAGGGGCTATTGCTGCCTGGAGCTCTGTTTATATTGACCTCAACGAGGCACACCTGGGGAGGGCGGGCCGGCAGGGTAAGGCTGCCCAGGTCAGCTAATCCACAACCCTCAGGGAATCACATTGTTGAAAATGGACCTCACCAAGGCAGAAGAGAAGCAAAGGAGAAAAAGGACACAATGCCATTTGCAGCACTGTAGATGAGTCTAGAAGTAATCACGTGACATGTAGTAAGTCAGAAAGTGAAAGACACATATCATATCATATCACTTATAGGTGTTACCTAAAAATGGATACCAGGGCAGATATTTCCACGGAGAAGGGCAATCACAGATTCATTAAACAAACTTATGGTTCACCAATGGAAAGGTGTGAGGATTGGTTTCATTACGATATCGGGGTTAACAGACATATACAAACACAGGTGACATATATAATCACCAAAGACCTACAGAATACCAAGAGAGGACTACTCAACATTCTGTCATAACGTACATGGGAAAAGGATCCCAAGAAGAACAGTCATCTGTATATGTGTAAAAGAACCACATCTTCCACACCTACAACAAGCCAAACATTGTAATCAAACTTGCTGTAATAAAAAATAAAAAATTAAATTAAAAACACGAACAAGAAATAGTGAGACAAACGTGAGGGGCTTTCTCCTGGCACATTCCATTCTAAACTCCAATCTAGAACACCACTTCCACTGAGGCTCTCTTGCCCTAGTAACCAGATTTGGTAAGGGTGAACTGCTGCCACCTTGTGGCCGTTTCACACAACAGCAGCTTTAATCCCAACGCTAATGGTCAGTTGATATTCAAAATCATTGCAGGCCTGTAAATGACACCTGCCCTGAAAACAAATCCTGGGGTCACATATCGACCAAAAAATTCAAAGGACGTCCATATTTCAAAACGACCGTTTCAAAAGGCATATTTTACGCACATTAGTGTTCTGCTTCTTTTCCTTTCTTTCCTTTTTTGTTAAAAAACACGGGAATGGAAAAAGGCATCCCTCAGAATGGGCGAAAATCGTTGCAGACGAATCAATGGACAGAGGTTTAATCTCCAATATATATAAACAGCTCATGCAGCTTAATATTAAAAAAACAAACAACCCAAAAAAATGGGCAGAAGATCTAAAGAGACGTTTCTTCAAAGGAGACACAGAGATGGCCAAGACGCACATGAAAAGCTGCTCAACAGCACTAATTATTAGAGAAATGCAAATCAAAACTACAATGAGGTATCACCTCACACCTGTTAGAATCGGCATCATCAGAAAATCTACAAACAACCAATTCTGGGGAGGGTGTGGACAAAAGGAGCCCTCTTCCACTATTGGTGGGAATGTAAATTGATACAGTCACTATGGAGAACAGTATGGAGTTTCCTTAAAAAAACTAGAAATAGAATTACCATCTGATCCAGCAATCCCACTTCTGGGCATATACCCAGAGAAAACCGTATTTCAAAAAGGCACATTCACCACAATGTTCGTTGCAGCACTATTTACAATAGCCAGGTAATGGAAGCAACCTAAATGCCCACAGACAGATGAATGGATAAAGATGTGGTACATATATAAAATGGAATATGACTCGGCCATAAAAAGGAATGAAACTGGGTCATTCGTAGAGACATCGATGGATCGAGAGACTGTCATACAGAATGAAGTAAGTCAGAAAGAGGAAAACAAATATTGTATATTAATGCATATATGTGGAGCCTAAAAATGGTACAGATGAACTGGTTTGCAGGGAAGAAATAGAGACACAGAGGTAGAGAACAAACGTATGGACACCAAGTGTGGGAATCCATGGGGTGGTGGTGGTGGGATGAGTTGGGAGATTGGGATTGACCTGTATACATGTATATGCATAAAATACATAACTAATAATAACGTGCTGTATAAAAACATAAATAAAATTAAATTTCAAAATTTTAAAAAATAAAATTTAAAAATAAAACAGAAAATATACTTCCCGTCACACAGATGTATTTATAGGAATGAATTATTTCCATGCTTATATTTATAAATACATAAAAGAGGAATAAAATCTAACTTGAACCAAAAAAGAAAAAAAATTGAACCCACGAGTTATACAGAGGAAAACACTATCACGGCACTTGCTCCAGCGGTAAACAATTCTGAAATTGGTCAGAGGTGGGGAACCATCTCCCGTGCAGCCAGCAACCCACCCCCCACGCAAGGAGCGTCCTCATTGCAAAGCTGGGGGACCGTGCCGAGGCATCTCTGAGTAAACGTGAGCTGAGCCCCAGGCCAGCTGTTGCTGAACTGTTCCCACCCTTTCCAGGTAAAACACCTGAATATGTACAAGGGCTTGAAAGCCTAGAGGAAGGACCGTGGAGCCACACCAGCGACAGCACGCAGGCCAACTTGGTGCCTGCAGGCCAGCCAGCGTGGTCCTGGCACCATGCGCTCTTCCAGAAGCTTTCCATTGCCCTGCCTGAGATACCCCTCCTTTCCCGGCCCCCACTGCTTTTTTCCTTCCTCACCTCTGTCCGGAGAGAAATTCCAGCGGAAGGTATGGGTGACACATCCTCTTCTTTACAGGCGGCAGCCTGGCAACTCCTGCAGAAAGGCCAGCAGAACCCCACTCACACCGGGCCACCCACAAAGCTGTGGCCCCTCACTCCCTCCCACCAGCACAGCCCCGAGACTGCTGACGGGGCAGAGAATATGGAGTCAGGCACAGCTTCAGGGGCTATTGCTGCCTGGAGCTCTGTTTATATTGATCTCAACGAGGCACACCTGGGGAGGGCGGGCCGGCAGGGTATGGCTGCCCAGGTCAGCTAATCCACAACCCTCAGGGTATCACATTGTTGAAAATGGACCCCGCTAAGGCAGAAGAGAAGCCAAGGGAAAAATGGACACAATGCCATTTGCAGCACCGTAGATGAGTCTAGAAGTAATCACGTGACTTGTAGTAAGTCAGAAAGTGAAAGACACATATCATATCATATCACTTATAGGTGTTACCTAAAAATGGATACCAGGGCAGATATTTCCACGGAGAAGGGCAATCACAGATTCATTAAACAAACTTATGGTTCACCAATGGAAAGGTGTGAGGATTGGTTTCATTACGATATCGGGGTTAACAGACATATACAAACACAGGTGACATATATAATCACCAAAGACCTACAGAATACCAAGAGAGGACTACTCAACATTCTGTCATAACGTACATGGGAAAAGGATCCCAAGAAGAACAGTCATCTGTATATGTGTAAAAGAACCACATCTTCCACACCTACAACAAGCCAAACATTGTAATCAAACTTGCTGTAATAAAAAATAAAAAATTAAATTAAAAACACGAACAAGAAATAGTGAGACAAACGTGAGGGGCTTTCTCCTGGCACATTCCATTCTAAACTCCAATCTAGAACACCACTTCCACTGAGGCTCTCTTGCCCTAGTAACCAGATTTGGTAAGGGTGAACTGCTGCCACCTTGTGGCCGTTTCACACAACAGCAGCTTTAATCCCAACGCTAATGGTCAGTTGATATTCAAAATCATTGCAGGCCTGTAAATGACACCTGCCCTGAAAACAAATCCTGGGGTCACATATCGACCAAAAAATTCAAAGGACGTCCATATTTCAAAACGACCGTTTCAAAAGGCATATTTTACGCACATTAGTGTTCTGCTTCTTTTCCTTTCTTTCCTTTTTTGTTAAAAAACACGGGAATGGAAAAAGGCATCCCTCAGAATGGGCGAAAATCGTTGCAGACGAATCAATGGACAGAGGTTTAATCTCCAATATATATAAACAGCTCATGCAGCTTAATATTAAAAAAACAAACAACCCAAAAAAATGGGCAGAAGATCTAAAGAGACGTTTCTTCAAAGGAGACACAGAGATGGCCAAGACGCACATGAAAAGCTGCTCAACAGCACTAATTATTAGAGAAATGCAAATCAAAACTACAATGAGGTATCACCTCACACCTGTTAGAATCGGCATCATCAGAAAATCTACAAACAACCAATTCTGGGGAGGGTGTGGACAAAGGAGCCCTCTTCCACTATTGGTGGGAATGTAAATTGATACAGTCACTATGGAGAACAGTATGGAGTTTCCTTAAAAAAACTAGAAATAGAATTACCATCTGATCCAGCAATCCCACTTCTGGGCATATACCCAGAGAAAACCGTATTTCAAAAAGGCACATTCACCACAATGTTCGTTGCAGCACTATTTACAATAGCCAGGTAATGGAAGCAACCTAAATGCCCACAGACAGATGAATGGATAAAGATGTGGTACATATATAAAATGGAATATGACTCGGCCATAAAAAGGAATGAAACTGGGTCATTTGTAGAGACATCGATGGATCGAGAGACTGTCATACAGAATGAAGTAAGTCAGAAAGAGGAAAACAAATATTGTATATTAATGCATATATGTGGAGCCTAAAAATGGTACAGATGAACTGGTTTGCAGGGAAGAAATAGAGACACAGAGGTAGAGAACAAACGTATGGACACCAAGTGTGGGAATCCATGGGGTGGTGGTGGTGGGATGAGTTGGGAGATTGGGATTGACCTGTATACATGTATATGCATAAAATACATAACTAATAATAACGTGCTGTATAAAAACATAAATAAAATTAAATTTCAAAATTTTAAAAAATAAAATTTAAAAATAAAACAGAAAATATACTTCCCGTCACACAGATGTATTTATAGGAATGAATTATTTCCATGCTTATATTTATAAATACATAAAAGAGGAATAAAATCTAACTTGAACCAAAAAAGAAAAAAAAATTGAACCCACGAGTTATACAGAGGAAAACCCTATCACGGCACTTGCTCCAGCAGTAAACAATTCTGAAATTGGTCAGAGGTGGGGAACCATCTCCCATAGCCAGCCACCCACCCCCCACACAAGGAGCGTCCTCATTGAAAAGCTGGGGGACAGTGACGAGGCATCTGTGAGTAAACGTGAGCTGAGACCCAGGCCAGCTGCTTCTGATCTGTTCCCACCCTTTCCAGGTAAAACACCTGTATATGTACAAGGGCTTGAAAGCCTAGAGGAAGGACCGTGGAGCCACACCAGCGACAGCACTCAGGCCAACTTGGTGCCTGCAGGCCAGCCAGCGTGGTCCTGGCCCCGGGCGCTCTTCCAGAAGCTTTCCATTGCCCTGCCTGAGATACCCCTCCTTTCCCGGCCCCCACTGCTTTTTTCCTTCCTCACCTCTGTCCGGAGAGAAATTCCAGCGGAAGGTATGGGTGACACATCCTCTTCTTTACAGGCGGCAGCCTGGCAACTCCTGCAGAAAGGCCAGCAGAACCCCACTCACACCGGGCCACCCACAAAGCTGTGGCCCCTCACTCCCTCCCACCAGCACAGCCCCGAGACTGCTGACGGGGCAGAGAATATGGAGTCAGGCACAGCTTCAGGGGCTATTGCTGCCTGGAGCGCTGTTTATATTGATCTCAAAGAGGCACACCTGGGGAGGGCGGGCCGGCAGGGTAAGGCTGCCCAGGTCAGCTAATCCACAACCCTCAGGGAATCACATTGTTGAAAATGGACCCCGCTAAGGCAGAAGAGAAGCCAAGGGAAAAAAGGACACAATGCCATTTGCAGCACCGTAGATGAGTCTAGAAGTAATCACGTGACTTGTAGTAAGTCAGAAAGTGAAAGACACATATCATATCATATCACTTATAGGTGTTACCTAAAAATGGATACCAGGGCAGATATTTCCACGGAGAAGGGCAATCACAGATTCATTAAACAAACTTATGGTTCACCAATGGAAAGGTGTGAGGATTGGTTTCATTACGATATCGGGGTTAACAGACATATACAAACACAGGTGACATATATAATCACCAAAGACCTACAGAATACCAAGAGAGGACTACTCAACATTCTGTCATAACGTACATGGGAAAAGGATCCCAAGAAGAACAGTCATCTGTATATGTGTAAAAGAACCACATCTTCCACACCTACAACAAGCCAAACATTGTAATCAAACTTGCTGTAATAAAAAATAAAAAATTAAATTAAAAACACGAACAAGAAATAGTGAGACAAACGTGAGGGGCTTTCTCCTGGCACATTCCATTCTAAACTCCAATCTAGAACACCACTTCCACTGAGGCTCTCTTGCCCTACTAACCAGATTTGGTAAGGGTGAACTGCTGCCACCTTGTGGCCGTTTCACACAACAGCAGCTTTAATCCCAACGCTAATGGTCAGTTGATATTCAAAATCATTGCAGGCCTGTAAATGACACCTGCCCTGAAAACAAATCCTGGGGTCACATATCGACCAAAAAATTCAAAGGACGTCCATATTTCAAAACGACCGTTTCAAAAGGCATATTTTACGCACATTAGTGTTCTGCTTCTTTTCCTTTCTTTCCGTTTTTGTTAAAAAACACGGGAATGGAAAAAGGCATCCCTCAGAATGGGCGAAAATCGTTGCAGACGAATCAATGGACAGAGGTTTAATCTCCAATATATATAAACAGCTCATGCAGCTTAATATTAAAAAAACAAACAACCCAAAAAAATGGGCAGAAGATCTAAAGAGACGTTTCTTCAAAGGAGACACAGAGATGGCCAAGACGCACATGAAAAGCTGCTCAACAGCACTAATTATTAGAGAAATGCAAATCAAAACTACAATGAGGTATCACCTCACACCTGTTAGAATCGGCATCATCAGAAAATCTACAAACAACCAATTATGGGGAGGGTGTGGGCAAAAGGAGCCCTCTTCCACTATTGGTGGGAATGTAAATTGATACAGTCACTATGGAGAACAGTATGGAGTTTCCTTAAAAAAACTAGAAATAGAATTACCATCTGATCCAGCAATCCCACTTCTGGGCATATACACAGAGAAAACCGTATTTCAAAAAGGCACATTCACCACAATGTTCGTTGCAGCACTATTTACAATAGCCAGGTAATGGAAGCAACCTAAATGCCCACAGACAGATGAATGGATAAAGATTTGGTACATATATAAAATGGAATATGACTCGGCCATAAAAAGGAATGAAACTGGGTCATTTGTAGAGACATCGATGGATCGAGAGACTGTCATACAGAATGAAGTAAGTCAGAAAGAGGAAAACAAATATTGTATATTAATGCATATATGTGGAGCCTAAAAATGGTACAGATGAACTGGTTTGCAGGGAAGAAATAGAGACACAGAGGTAGAGAACAAACGTATGGACACCAAGTGTGGGAATCCATGGGGTGGTGGTGGTGGGATGAGTTGGGAGATTGGGATTGACCTGTATACATGTATATGCATAAAATACATAACTAATAATAACGTGCTGTATAAAAACATAAATAAAATTAAATTTCAAAATTTTAAAAAATAAAATTTAAAAATAAAACAGAAAATATACTTCCCGTCACACAGATGTATTTATAGGAATGAATTATTTCCATGCTTATATTTATAAATACATAAAAGAGGAATAAAATCTAACTTGAACCAAAAAAGAAAAAAAATTGAACCCACGAGTTATACAGAGGAAAACCCTATCACGGCACTTGCTCCAGCGGTAAACAATTCTGAAATTGGTCAGAGGTGGGGAACCATCTCCCGTGCAGCCAGCAACCCACCCCCCACGCAAGGAGCGTCCTCATTGCAAAGCTGGGGGACCGTGCCGAGGCATCTCTGAGTAAACGTGAGCTGAGCCCCAGGCCAGCTGTTGCTGAACTGTTCCCACCCTTTCCAGGTAAAACACCTGAATATGTACAAGGGCTTGAAAGCCTAGAGGAAGGACCGTGGAGCCACACCAGTGACAGCACGCAGGCCAACTTGGTGCCTGCAGGCCAGCCAGCGTGGTCCTGGACCCTGGCGCTCTTCCAGAAGCTTTCCATTGCCCTGCCTGAGATACCCCTCCTGTCCCGGCCCCCACTGCTTTTTTCCTTCCTCACCTCTGTCCGGAGAGAAATTCCAGCGGAAGGTATGGGTGACACATCCTCTTCTTTACAGGCGGCAGCCTGGCAACTCCTGCAGAAAGGCCAGCAGAACCCCACTCACACCGGGCCACCCACAAAGCTGTGGCCCCTCACTCCCTCCCACCAGCACAGCCCCGAGACTGCTGACGGGGCAGAGAATATGGAGTCAGGCACAGCTTCAGGGGCTATTGCTGCCTGGAGCGCTGTTTATATTGACCTCAATGAGGCACACCTGGGGAGGGCGGGCCGGCAGGGTAAGACTGCCCAGGTCAGCTAATCCACAACCCTCAGGGAATCACATTGTTGAAAATGGACCCCGCTAAGGCAGAAGAGAAGCCAAGGGAAAAAAGGACACAATGCCATTTGCAGCACCGTAGATGAGTGTAGAAGTAATCACGTGACTTGTAGTAAGTCAGAAAGTGAAAGACACATATCATATCATATCACTTATAGGTGTTACGTAAAAATGGATACCAGGGCAGATATTTCCACGGAGAAGGGCAATCACAGATTCATTAAACAAACTTATGGTTCACCAATGGAAAGGTGTGAGGATTGGTTTCATTACGATATCGGGGTTAACAGACATATACAAACACAGGTGACATATATAATCACCAAAGACCTACAGAATACCAAGAGAGGACTACTCAACATTCTGTCATAACGTACATGGGAAAAGGATCCCAAGAAGAACAGTCATCTGTATATGTGTAAAAGAACCACATCTTCCACACCTACAACAAGCCAAACATTGTAATCAAACTTGCTGTAATAAAAAATAAAAAATTAAATTAAAAACACGAACAAGAAATAGTGAGACAAACGTGAGGGGCTTTCTCCTGGCACATTCCATTCTAAACTCCAATCTAGAACACCACTTCCACTGAGGCTCTCTTGCCCTAGTAACCAGATTTGGTAAGGGTGAACTGCTGCCACCTTGTGGCCGTTTCACACAACAGCAGCTTTAATCCCAACGCTAATGGTCAGTTGATATTCAAAATCATTGCAGGCCTGTAAATGACACCTGCCCTGAAAACAAATCCTGGGGTCACATATCGACCAAAAAATTCAAAGGACGTCCATATTTCAAAACGACCGTTTCAAAAGGCATATTTTACGCACATTAGTGTTCTGCTTCTTTTCCTTTCTTTCCTTTTTTGTTAAAAAACACGGGAATGGAAAAAGGCATCCCTCAGAATGGGCGAAAATCGTTGCAGACGAATCAATGGACAGAGGTTTAATCTCCAATATATATAAACAGCTCATGCAGCTTAATATTAAAAAAACAAACAACCCAAAAAAATGGGCAGAAGATCTAAAGAGACGTTTCTTCAAAGGAGACACAGAGATGGCCAAGACGCACATGAAAAGCTGCTCAACAGCACTAATTATTAGAGAAATGCAAATCAAAACTACAATGAGGTATCACCTCACACCTGTTAGAATCGGCATCATCAGAAAATCTACAAACAACCAATTCTGGGGAGGGTGTGGACAAAAGGAGCCCTCTTCCACTATTGGTGGGAATGTAAATTGATACAGTCACTATGGAGAACAGTATGGAGTTTCCTTAAAAAAACTAGAAATAGAATTACCATCTGATCCAGCAATTCCAATTCTGGGCATATACCCAGAGAAAACCGTATTTCAAAAAGGCACATTCACCACAATGTTCGTTGCAGCACTATTTACAATAGCCAGGTAATGGAAGCAACCTAAATGCCCACAGACAGATGAATGGATAAAGATGTGGTACATATATAAAATGGAATATGACTCGGCCATAAAAAGGAATGAAACTGGGTCATTTGTAGAGACATCGATGGATCGAGAGACTGTCATACAGAATGAAGTAAGTCAGAAAGAGGAAAACAAATATTGTATATTAATGCATATATGTGGAGCCTAAAAATGGTACAGATGAACTGGTTTGCAGGGAAGAAATAGAGACACAGAGGTAGAGAACAAACGTATGGACACCAAGTGTGGGAATCCATGGGGTGGTGGTGGTGGGATGAGTTGGGAGATTGGGATTGACCTGTATACATGTATATGCATAAAATACATAACTAATAATAACGTGCTGTATAAAAACATAAATAAAATTAAATTTCAAAATTTTAAAAAATAAAATTTAAAAATAAAACAGAAAATATACTTCCCGTCACACAGATGTATTTATAGGAATGAATTATTTCCATGCTTATATTTATAAATACATAAAAGAGGAATAAAATCTAACTTGAACCAAAAAAGAAAAAAAATTGAACCCACGAGTTATACAGAGGAAAACCCTATCACGGCACTTGCTCCAGCGGTAAACAATTCTGAAATTGGTCAGAGGTGGGGAACCATCTCCCGTGCAGCCAGCAACCCACCCCCCACGCAAGGAGCGTCCTCATTGCAAAGCTGGGGGACCGTGCCGAGGCATCTCTGAGTAAACGTGAGCTGAGCCCCAGGCCAGCTGTTGCTGAACTGTTCCCACCCTTTCCAGGTAAAACACCTGAATATGTACAAGGGCTTGAAAGCCTAGAGGAAGGACCGTGGAGCCACACCAGTGACAGCACGCAGGCCAACTTGGTGCCTGCAGGCCAGCCAGCGTGGTCCTGGACCCTGGCGCTCTTCCAGAAGCTTTCCATTGCCCTGCCTGAGATACCCCTCCTGTCCCGGCCCCCACTGCTTTTTTCCTTCCTCACCTCTGTCCGGAGAGAAATTCCAGCGGAAGGTATGGGTGACACATTCTCTTCTTTACAGGCGGCAGCCTGGCAACTCCTGCAGAAAGGCCAGCAGAACCCCACTCACACCGGGCCACCCACAAAGCTGTGGCCCCTCACTCCCTCCCACCAGCACAGCCCCGAGACTGCTGACGGGGCAGAGAATATGGAGTCAGGCACAGCTTCAGGGGCTATTGCTGCCTGGAGCGCTGTTTATATTGACCTCAATGAGGCACACCTGGGGAGGGCGGGCCGGCAGGGTAAGGCTGCCCAGGTCAGCTAATCCACAACCCTCAGGGAATCACATTGTTGAAAATGGACCCCGCTAAGGCAGAAGAGAAGCCAAGGGAAAAAAGGACACAATGCCATTTGCAGCACCGTAGATGAGTGTAGAAGTAATCACGTGACTTGTAGTAAGTCAGAAAGTGAAAGACACATATCATATCATATCACTTATAGGTGTTACGTAAAAATGGATACCAGGGCAGATATTTCCACGGAGAAGGGCAATCACAGATTCATTAAACAAACTTATGGTTCACCAATGGAAAGGTGTGAGGATTGGTTTCATTACGATATCGGGGTTAACAGACATATACAAACACAGGTGACATATATAATCACCAAAGACCTACAGAATACCAAGAGAGGACTACTCAACATTCTGTCATAACGTACATGGGAAAAGGATCCCAAGAAGAACAGTCATCTGTATATGTGTAAAAGAACCACATCTTCCACACCTACAACAAGCCAAACATTGTAATCAAACTTGCTGTAATAAAAAATAAAAAATTAAATTAAAAACACGAACAAGAAATAGTGAGACAAACGTGAGGGGCTTTCTCCTGGCACATTCCATTCTAAACTCCAATCTAGAACACCACTTCCACTGAGGCTCTCTTGCCCTAGTAACCAGATTTGGTAAGGGTGAACTGCTGCCACCTTGTGGCCGTTTCACACAACAGCAGCTTTAATCCCAACGCTAATGGTCAGTTGATATTCAAAATCATTGCAGGCCTGTAAATGACACCTGCCCTGAAAACAAATCCTGGGGTCACATATCGACCAAAAAATTCAAAGGACGTCCATATTTCAAAACGACCGTTTCAAAAGGCATATTTTACGCACATTAGTGTTCTGCTTCTTTTCCTTTCTTTCCTTTTTTGTTAAAAAACACGGGAATGGAAAAAGGCATCCCTCAGAATGGGCGAAAATCGTTGCAGACGAATCAATGGACAGAGGTTTAATCTCCAATATATATAAACAGCTCATGCAGCTTAATATTAAAAAAAACAAACAACCCAAAAAAATGGGCAGAAGATCTAAAGAGACGTTTCTTCAAAGGAGACAGAGATGGCCAAGACGCACATGAAAAGCTGCTCAACAGCACTAATTATTAGAGAAATGCAAATCAAAACTACAATGAGGTATCACCTCACACCTGTTAGAATCGGCATCATCAGAAAATCTACAAACAACCAATTCTGGGGAGGGTGTGGACAAAAGGAGCCCTCTTCCACTATTGGTGGGAATGTAAATTGATACAGTCACTATGGAGATCAGTATGGAGTTTCCTTAAAAAAACTAGAAATAGAATTACCATCTGATCCAGCAATCCCACTTCTGGGCATATACCCAGAGAAAACCATATTTCAAAAAGGCACATTCACCACAATGTTCGTTGCAGCACTATTTACAATAGCCAGGTAATGGAAGCAACCTAAATGCCCACAGACAGATGAATGGATAAAGATGTGGTACATATATAAAATGGAATATGACTCGGCCATAAAAAGGAATGAAACTGGGTCATTTGTAGAGACATCGATGGATCGAGAGACTGTCATACAGAATGAAGTAAGTCAGAAAGAGGAAAACAAATATTGTATATTAATGCATATATGTGGAGCCTAAAAATGGTACAGATGAACCGGTTTGCAGGGAAGAAATAGAGACACAGAGGTAGAGAACAAACGTATGGACACCAAGTGTGGGAATCCATGGGGTGGTGGTGGTGGGATGAGTTGGGAGATTGGGATTGACCTGTATACATGTATATGCATAAAATACATAACTAATAATAACGTGCTGTATAAAAACATAAATAAAATTAAATTTCAAAATTTTAAAAAATAAAATTTAAAAATAAAACAGAAAAAATTCTTCCCGTCACACAGATGTATTTATAGGAATGAATTATTTCCATGCTTATATTTATAAATACATAAAAGAGGAATAAAATCTAACTTGAACCAAAAAAGAAAAAAAATTGAACCCACGAGTTATACAGAGGAAAACCCTATCACGGCACTTGCTCCAGCGGTAAACAATTCTGAAATTGGTCAGAGGTGGGGAACCATCTCCCGTGCAGCCAGCAACCCACCCCCCACGCAAGGAGCGTCCTCATTGCAAAGCTGGGGGACCGTGCCGAGGCATCTCTGAGTAAACGTGAGCTGAGCCCCAGGCCAGCTGTTGCTGAACTGTTCCCACCCTTTCCAGGTAAAACACCTGAATATGTACAAGGGCTTGAAAGCCTAGAGGAAGGACCGTGGAGCCACACCAGTGACAGCACGCAGGCCAACTTGGTGCCTGCAGGCCAGCCAGCGTGGTCCTGGACCCTGGCGCTCTTCCAGAAGCTTTCCATTGCCGTGCCTGAGATACCCCTCCTGTCCCGGCCCCCACTGCTTTTTTCCTTCCTCACCTCTGTCCGGAGAGAAATTCCAGCGGAAGGTATGGGTGACACATTCTCTTCTTTACAGGCGGCAGCCTGGCAACTCCTGCAGAAAGGCCAGCAGAACCCCACTCACACCGGGCCACCCACAAAGCTGTGGCCCCTCACTCCCTCCCACCAGCACAGCCCCGAGACTGCTGACGGGGCAGAGAATATGGAGTCAGGCACAGCTTCAGGGGCTATTGCTGCCTGGAGCTCTGTTTATATTGATCTCAACGAGGCACACCTGGGGAGGGCGGGCCGGCAGGGTATGGCTGCCCAGGTCAGCTAATCCACAACCCTCAGGGTATCACATTGTTGAAAATGGACCCCGCTAAGGCAGAAGAGAAGCCAAGGGAAAAAAGGACACAATGCCATTTGCAGCACCGTAGATGAGTCTAGAAGTAATCACGTGACTTGTAGTAAGTCAGAAAGTGAAAGACACATATCATATCATATCACTTATAGGTGTTACCTAAAAATGGATACCAGGGCAGATATTTCCACGGAGAAGGGCAATCACAGATTCATTAAACAAACTTATGGTTCACCAATGGAAAGGTGTGAGGATTGGTTTCATTACGATATCGGGGTTAACAGACATATACAAACACAGGTGACATATATAATCACCAAAGACCTACAGAATACCAAGAGAGGACTACTCAACATTCTGTCATAACGTACATGGGAAAAGGATCCCAAGAAGAACAGTCATCTGTATATGTGTAAAAGAACCACATCTTCCACACCTACAACAAGCCAAACATTGTAATCAAACTTGCTGTAATAAAAAATAAAAAATTAAATTAAAAACATGAACAAGAAATAGTGAGACAAACGTGAGGGGCTTTCTCCTGGCACATTCCATTCTAAACTCCAATCTAGAACACCACTTCCACTGAGGCTCTCTTGCCCTAGTAACCAGATTTGGTAAGGGTGAACTGCTGCCACCTTGTGGCCGTTTCACACAACAGCAGCTTTAATCCCAACGCTAATGGTCAGTTGATATTCAAAATCATTGCAGGCCTGTAAATGACACCTGCCCTGAAAACAAATCCTGGGGTCACATATCGACCAAAAAATTCAAAGGACGTCCATATTTCAAAACGACCGTTTCAAAAGGCATATTTTACGCACATTAGTGTTCTGCTTCTTTTCCTTTCTTTCCTTTTTTGTTAAAAAACACGGGAATGGAAAAAGGCATCCCTCAGAATGGGCGAAAATCGTTGCAGACGAATCAATGGACAGAGGTTTAATCTCCAATATATATAAACAGCTCATGCAGCTTAATATTAAAAAAACAAACAACCCAAAAAAAATGGGCAGAAGATCTAAAGAGACGTTTCTTCAAAGGAGACACAGAGATGGCCAAGACGCACATGAAAAGCTGCTCAACAGCACTAATTATTAGAGAAATGCAAATCAAAACTACAATGAGGTATCACCTCACACCTGTTAGAATCGGCATCATCAGAAAATCTACAAACAACCAATTCTGGGGAGGGTGTGGACAAAAGGAGCCCTCTTCCACTATTGGTGGGAATGTAAATTGATACAGTCACTATGGAGAACAGTATGGAGTTTCCTTAAAAAAACTAGAAATAGAATTACCATCTGATCCAGCAATCCCACTTCTGGGCATATACCCAGAGAAAACCGTATTTCAAAAAGGCACATTCACCACAATGTTCGTTGCAGCACTATTTACAATAGCCAGGTAATGGAAGCAACCTAAATGCCCACAGACAGATGAATGGATAAAGATGTGGTACATATATAAAATGGAATATGACTCGGCCATAAAAAGGAATGAAACTGGGTCATTTGTAGAGACATCGATGGATCGAGAGACTGTCATACAGAATGAAGTAAGTCAGAAAGAGGAAAACAAATATTGTATATTAATGCATATATGTGGAGCCTAAAAATGGTACAGATGAACTGGTTTGCAGGGAAGAAATAGAGACACAGAGGTAGAGAACAAACGTATGGACACCAAGTGTGGGAATCCATGGGGTGGTGGTGGTGGGATGAGTTGGGAGATTGGGATTGACCTGTATACATGTATATGCATAAAATACATAACTAATAATAACGTGCTGTATAAAAACATAAATAAAATTAAATTTCAAAATTTTAAAAAATAAAATTTAAAAATAAAACAGAAAAAAGTTCTTCCCTTCACACAGATGTATTTATAGGAATGAATAATTTCCATGCTTATATCTATAAATACATAAAAGAGGAATAAAATCTAACTTGAACCATAAAAGAAAAAAAAAGTGAACCCACGAGTTATAGAGAGGAAATCCCTTTCACGGCACTTGCTCCAATGGTAAACAATTCTGAAATTGGTCAGAGGTGGGGAACCATCTCCCATACAGCCAGCAACCCACCCCCCACGCTAGGAGCGTCCTCATTGCAAAGCTGGGGGACCGTGCCGAGGCATCTGTGAGTAAACGTGAGCTGAGCCCCAGGCCAGCAGCTGCTGAACTGTCCCCACCCTTTCCAGGTAAAACACCTGAATATGTACAAGGGCTTGAAAGCCTAGAGGAAGGACCGTGGAGCCACTCCAGTGACAGCACGCAGGCCAACTTGGTGCCTGCAGGCCAGCCAGCGTGGTCCTGGACCCTGGCGCTCTTCCAGAAGCTTTCCATTGCCGTGCCTGAGATACCCCTCCTGTCCCGGCCCCCACTGCTTTTTTCCTTCCTCACCTCTGTCCGGAGAGAAATTCCAGCGGAAGGTATGGGTGACACATTCTCTTCTTTACAGGCGGCAGCCTGGCAACTCCTGCAGAAAGGCCAGCAGAACCCCACTCACACCGGGCCACCCACAAAGCTGTGGCCCCTCACTCCCTCCCACCAGCACAGCCCCGAGACTGCTGACGGGGCAGAGAATATGGAGTCAGGCACAGCTTCAGGGGCTATTGCTGCCT
Source organism: Mesoplodon mirus (assembly GCF_964341445.2). NCBI lineage: Eukaryota > Metazoa > Chordata > Mammalia > Artiodactyla > Ziphiidae > Mesoplodon > Mesoplodon mirus. Next base: position 100,116 of record NW_028294907.1, on the reverse strand, counting down.
GGAGCGCTGTTTATATTGACCTCAATGAGGCACACCTGGGGAGGGCGGGCCGGCAGGGTAAGGCTGCCCAGGTCAGCTAATCCACAACCCTCAGGGAATCACATTGTTGAAAATGGACCCCGCTAAGGCAGAAGAGAAGCCAAGGGAAAAAAGGACACAATGCCATTTGCAGCACCGTAGATGAGTGTAGAAGTAATCACGTGACTTGTAGTAAGTCAGAAAGTGAAAGACACATATCATATCATATCACTTATAGGTGTTACGTAAAAATGGATACCAGGGCAGATATTTCCACGGAGAAGGGCAATCACAGATTCATTAAACAAACTTATGGTTCACCAATGGAAAGGTGTGAGGATTGGTTTCATTACGATATCGGGGTTAACAGACATATACAAACACAGGTGACATATATAATCACCAAAGACCTACAGAATACCAAGAGAGGACTACTCAACATTCTGTCATAACGTACATGGGAAAAGGATCCCAAGAAGAACAGTCATCTGTATATGTGTAAAAGAACCACATCTTCCACACCTACAACAAGCCAAACATTGTAATCAAACTTGCTGTAATAAAAAATAAAAAATTAAATTAAAAACACGAACAAGAAATAGTGAGACAAACGTGAGGGGCTTTCTCCTGGCACATTCCATTCTAAACTCCAATCTAGAACACCACTTCCACTGAGGCTCTCTTGCCCTAGTAACCAGATTTGGTAAGGGTGAACTGCTGCCACCTTGTGGCCGTTTCACACAACAGCAGCTTTAATCCCAACGCTAATGGTCAGTTGATATTCAAAATCATTGCAGGCCTGTAAATGACACCTGCCCTGAAAACAAATCCTGGGGTCACATATCGACCAAAAAATTCAAAGGACGTCCATATTTCAAAACGACCGTTTCAAAAGGCATATTTTACGCACATTAGTGTTCTGCTTCTTTTCCTTTCTTTCCTTTTTTGTTAAAAAACACGGGAATGGAAAAAGGCATCCCTCAGAATGGGCGAAAATCGTTGCAGACGAATCAATGGACAGAGGTTTAATCTCCAATATATATAAACAGCTCATGCAGCTTAATATTAAAAAAAACAAACAACCCAAAAAAATGGGCAGAAGATCTAAAGAGACGTTTCTTCAAAGGAGACACAGAGATGGCCAAGACGCACATGAAAAGCTGCTCAACAGCACTAATTATTAGAGAAATGCAAATCAAAACTACAATGAGGTATCACCTCACACCTGTTAGAATCGGCATCATCAGAAAATCTACAAACAACCAATTCTGGGGAGGGTGTGGACAAAAGGAGCCCTCTTCCACTATTGGTGGGAATGTAAATTGGTACAGTCACTATGGAGAACAGTATGGAGTTTCCTTAAAAAAACTAGAAATAGAATTACCATCTGATCCAGCAATTCCAATTCTGGGCATATACCCAGAGAAAACCGTATTTCAAAAAGGCACATTCACCACAATGTTCGTTGCAGCACTATTTACAATAGCCAGGTAATGGAAGCAACCTAAATGCCCACAGACAGATGAATGGATAAAGATGTGGTACATATATAAAATGGAATATGACTCGGCCATAAAAAGGAATGAAACTGGGTCATTTGTAGAGACATCGATGGATCGAGAGACTGTCATACAGAATGAAGTAAGTCAGAAAGAGGAAAACAAATATTGTATATTAATGCATATATGTGGAGCCTAAAAATGGTACAGATGAACTGGTTTGCAGGGAAGAAATAGAGACACAGAGGTAGAGAACAAACGTATGGACACCAAGTGTGGGAATCCATGGGGTGGTGGTGGTGGGATGAGTTGGGAGATTGGGATTGACCTGTATACATGTATATGCATAAAATACATAACTAATAATAACGTGCTGTATAAAAACATAAATAAAATTAAATTTCAAAATTTTAAAAAATAAAATTTAAAAATAAAACAGAAAATATACTTCCCGTCACACAGATGTATTTATAGGAATGAATTATTTCCATGCTTATATTTATAAATACATAAAAGAGGAATAAAATCTAACTTGAACCAAAAAAGAAAAAAAATTGAACCCACGAGTTATACAGAGGAAAACCCTATCACGGCACTTGCTCCAGCGGTAAACAATTCTGAAATTGGTCAGAGGTGGGGAACCATCTCCCGTGCAGCCAGCAACCCACCCCCCACGCAAGGAGCGTCCTCATTGCAAAGCTGGGGGACCGTGCCGAGGCATCTCTGAGTAAACGTGAGCTGAGCCCCAGGCCAGCTGTTGCTGAACTGTTCCCACCCTTTCCAGGTAAAACACCTGAATATGTACAAGGGCTTGAAAGCCTAGAGGAAGGACCGTGGAGCCACACCAGTGACAGCACGCAGGCCAACTTGGTGCCTGCAGGCCAGCCAGCGTGGTCCTGGACCCTGGCGCTCTTCCAGAAGCTTTCCATTGCCGTGCCTGAGATACCCCTCCTGTCCCGGCCCCCACTGCTTTTTTCCTTCCACACCTCTGTCCGGAGAGAAATTCCAGCGGAAGGTATGGGTGACACATTCTCTTCTTTACAGGCGGCAGCCTGGCAACTCCTGCAGAAAGGCCAGCAGAACCCCACTCACACCGGGCCACCCACAAAGCTGTGGCCCCTCACTCCCTCCCACCAGCACAGCCCCGAGACTGCTGACGGGGCAGAGAATATGGAGTCAGGCACAGCTTCAGGGGCTATTGCTGCCTGGAGCTCTGTTTATATTGATCTCAACGAGGCACACCTGGGGAGGGCGGGCCGGCAGGGTATGGCTGCCCAGGTCAGCTAATCCACAACCCTCAGGGTATCACATTGTTGAAAATGGACCCCGCTAAGGCAGAAGAGAAGCCAAGGGAAAAAAGGACACAATGCCATTTGCAGCACCGTAGATGAGTCTAGAAGTAATCACGTGACTTGTAGTAAGTCAGAAAGTGAAAGACACATATCATATCATATCACTTATAGGTGTTACCTAAAAATGGATACCAGGGCAGATATTTCCACGGAGAAGGGCAATCACAGATTCATTAAACAAACTTATGGTTCACCAATGGAAAGGTGTGAGGATTGGTTTCATTACGATATCGGGGTTAACAGACATATACAAACACAGGTGACATATATAATCACCAAAGACCTACAGAATACAAAGAGAGGACTACTCAACATTCTGTCATAACGTACATGGGAAAAGGATCCCAAGAAGAACAGTCATCTGTATATGTGTAAAAGAACCACATCTTCCACACCTACAACAAGCCAAACATTGTAATCAAACTTGCTGTAATAAAAAATAAAAAATTAAATTAAAAACACGAACAAGAAATAGTGAGACAAACGTGAGGGGCTTTCTCCTGGCACATTCCATTCTAAACTCCAATCTAGAACACCACTTCCACTGAGGCTCTCTTGCCCTAGTAACCAGATTTGGTAAGGGTGAACTGCTGCCACCTTGTGGCCGTTTCACACAACAGCAGCTTTAATCCCAACGCTAATGGTCAGTTGATATTCAAAATCATTGCAGGCCTGTAAATGACACCTGCCCTGAAAACAAATCCTGGGGTCACATATCGACCAAAAAATTCAAAGGACGTCCATATTTCAAAACGACCGTTTCAAAAGGCATATTTTACGCACATTAGTGTTCTGCTTCTTTTCCTTTCTTTCCTTTTTTGTTAAAAAACACGGGAATGGAAAAAGGCATCCCTCAGAATGGGCGAAAATCGTTGCAGACGAATCAATGGACAGAGGTTTAATCTCCAATATATATAAACAGCTCATGCAGCTTAATATTAAAAAAACAAACAACCCAAAAAAAATGGGCAGAAGATCTAAAGAGACGTTTCTTCAAAGGAGACACAGAGATGGCCAAGACGCACATGAAAAGCTGCTCAACAGCACTAATTATTAGAGAAATGCAAATCAAAACTACAATGAGGTATCACCTCACACCTGTTAGAATCGGCATCATCAGAAAATCTACAAACAACCAATTCTGGGGAGGGTGTGGACAAAAGGAGCCCTCTTCCACTATTGGTGGGAATGTAAATTGATACAGTCACTATGGAGAACAGTATGGAGTTTCCTTAAAAAAACTAGAAATAGAATTACCATCTGATCCAGCAATCCCACTTCTGGGCATATACCCAGAGAAAACCGTATTTCAAAAAGGCACATTCACCACAATGTTCGTTGCAGCACTATTTACAATAGCCAGGTAATGGAAGCAACCTAAATGCCCACAGACAGATGAATGGATAAAGATGTGGTACATATATAAAATGGAATATGACTCGGCCATAAAAAGGAATGAAACTGGGTCATTTGTAGAGACATCGATGGATCGAGAGACTGTCATACAGAATGAAGTAAGTCAGAAAGAGGAAAACAAATATTGTATATTAATGCATATATGTGGAGCCTAAAAATGGTACAGATGAACTGGTTTGCAGGGAAGAAATAGAGACACAGAGGTAGAGAACAAACGTATGGACACCAAGTGTGGGAATCCATGGGGTGGTGGTGGTGGGATGAGTTGGGAGATTGGGATTGACCTGTATACATGTATATGCATAAAATACATAACTAATAATAACGTGCTGTATAAAAACATAAATAAAATTAAATTTCAAAATTTTAAAAAATAAAATTTAAAAATAAAACAGAAAAAAGTTCTTCCCTTCACACAGATGTATTTATAGGAATGAATAATTTCCATGCTTATATCTATAAATACATAAAAGAGGAATAAAATCTAACTTGAACCATAAAAGAAAAAAAAAGTGAACCCACGAGTTATAGAGAGGAAATCCCTTTCACGGCACTTGCTCCAATGGTAAACAATTCTGAAATTGGTCAGAGGTGGGGAACCATCTCCCATACAGCCAGCAACCCACCCCCCACGCTAGGAGCGTCCTCATTGCAAAGCTGGGGGACCGTGCCGAGGCATCTGTGAGTAAACGTGAGCTGAGCCCCAGGCCAGCTGCTGCTGAACTGTCCCCACCCTTTCCAGGTAAAACACCTGAATATGTACAAGGGCTTGAAAGCCTAGAGGAAGGACCGTGGAGCCACTCCAGTGACAGCACGCAGGCCAACTTGGTGCCTGCAGGCCAGCCAGCGTGGTCCTGGACCCTGGCGCTCTTCCAGAAGCTTTCCATTGCCCTGCCTGAGATACCCCTCCTGTCCCGGCCCCCACTGCTTTTTTCCTTCCTCACCTCTGTCCGGAGAGAAATTCCAGCGGAAGGTATGGGTGACACATTCTCTTCTTTACAGGCGGCAGCCTGGCAACTCCTGCAGAAAGGCCAGCAGAACCCCACTCACACCGGGCCACCCACAAAGCTGTGGCCCCTCACTCCCTCCCACCAGCACAGCCCCGAGACTGCTGACGGGGCAGAGAATATGGAGTCAGGCACAGCTTCAGGGGCTATTGCTGCCTGGAGCGCTGTTTATATTGACCTCAATGAGGCACACCTGGGGAGGGCGGGCCGGCAGGGTAAGGCTGCCCAGGTCAGCTAATCCACAACCCTCAGGGAATCACATTGTTGAAAATGGACCCCGCTAAGGCAGAAGAGAAGCCAAGGGAAAAAAGGACACAATGCCATTTGCAGCACCGTAGATGAGTGTAGAAGTAATCACGTGACTTGTAGTAAGTCAGAAAGTGAAAGACACATATCATATCATATCACTTATAGGTGTTACGTAAAAATGGATACCAGGGCAGATATTTCCACGGAGAAGGGCAATCACAGATTCATTAAACAAACTTATGGCTCACCAATGGAAAGGTGTGAGGATTGGTTTCATTACGATATCGGGGTTAACAGACATATACAAACACAGGTGACATATATAATCACCAAAGACCTACAGAATACCAAGAGAGGACTACTCAACATTCTGTCATAACGTACATGGGAAAAGGATCCCAAGAAGAACAGTCATCTGTATATGTGTAAAAGAACCACATCTTCCACACCTACAACAAGCCAAACATTGTAATCAAACTTGCTGTAATAAAAAATAAAAAATTAAATTAAAAACACGAACAAGAAATAGTGAGACAAACGTGAGGGGCTTTCTCCTGGCACATTCCATTCTAAACTCCAATCTAGAACACCACTTCCACTGAGGCTCTCTTGCCCTAGTAACCAGATTTGGTAAGGGTGAACTGCTGCCACCTTGTGGCCGTTTCACACAACAGCAGCTTTAATCCCAACGCTAATGGTCAGTTGATATTCAAAATCATTGCAGGCCTGTAAATGACACCTGCCCTGAAAACAAATCCTGGGGTCACATATCGACCAAAAAATTCAAAGGACGTCCATATTTCAAAACGACCGTTTCAAAAGGCATATTTTACGCACATTAGTGTTCTGCTTCTTTTCCTTTCTTTCCTTTTTTGTTAAAAAACACGGGAATGGAAAAAGGCATCCCTCAGAATGGGCGAAAATCGTTGCAGACGAATCAATGGACAGAGGTTTAATCTCCAATATATATAAACAGCTCATGCAGCTTAATATTAAAAAAAACAAACAACCCAAAAAAATGGGCAGAAGATCTAAAGAGACGTTTCTTCAAAGGAGACACAGAGATGGCCAAGACGCACATGAAAAGCTGCTCAACAGCACTAATTATTAGAGAAATGCAAATCAAAACTACAATGAGGTATCACCTCACACCTGTTAGAATCGGCATCATCAGAAAATCTACAAACAACCAATTCTGGGGAGGGTGTGGACAAAAGGAGCCCTCTTCCACTATTGGTGGGAATGTAAATTGGTACAGTCACTATGGAGAACAGTATGGAGTTTCCTTAAAAAAACTAGAAATAGAATTACCATCTGATCCAGCAATTCCAATTCTGGGCATATACCCAGAGAAAACCGTATTTCAAAAAGGCACATTCACCACAATGTTCGTTGCAGCACTATTTACAATAGCCAGGTAATGGAAGCAACCTAAATGCCCACAGACAGATGAATGGATAAAGATGTGGTACATATATAAAATGGAATATGACTCGGCCATAAAAAGGAATGAAACTGGGTCATTTGTAGAGACATCGATGGATCGAGAGACTGTCATACAGAATGAAGTAAGTCAGAAAGAGGAAAACAAATATTGTATATTAATGCATATATGTGGAGCCTAAAAATGGTACAGATGAACTGGTTTGCAGGGAAGAAATAGAGACACAGAGGTAGAGAACAAACGTATGGACACCAAGTGTGGGAATCCATGGGGTGGTGGTGGTGGGATGAGTTGGGAGATTGGGATTGACCTGTATACATGTATATGCATAAAATACATAACTAATAATAACGTGCTGTATAAAAACATAAATAAAATTAAATTTCAAAATTTTAAAAAATAAAATTTAAAAATAAAACAGAAAATATACTTCCCGTCACACAGATGTATTTATAGGAATGAATTATTTCCATGCTTATATTTATAAATACATAAAAGAGGAATAAAATCTAACTTGAACCAAAAAAGAAAAAAAATTGAACCCACGAGTTATACAGAGGAAAACCCTATCACGGCACTTGCTCCAGCGGTAAACAATTCTGAAATTGGTCAGAGGTGGGGAACCATCTCCCGTGCAGCCAGCAACCCACCCCCCACGCAAGGAGCGTCCTCATTGCAAAGCTGGGGGACCGTGCCGAGGCATCTCTGAGTAAACGTGAGCTGAGCCCCAGGCCAGCTGTTGCTGAACTGTTCCCACCCTTTCCAGGTAAAACACCTGAATATGTACAAGGGCTTGAAAGCCTAGAGGAAGGACCGTGGAGCCACACCAGCGACAGCACGCAGGCCAACTTGGTGCCTGCAGGCCAGCCAGCGTGGTCCTGGACCCTGGCGCTCTTCCAGAAGCTTTCCATTGCCCTGCCTGAGATACCCCTCCTGTCCCGGCCCCCACTGCTTTTTTCCTTCCTCACCTCTGTCCGGAGAGAAATTCCAGCGGAAGGTATGGGTGACACATTCTCTTCTTTACAGGCGGCAGCCTGGCAACTCCTGCAGAAAGGCCAGCAGAACCCCACTCACACCGGGCCACCCACAAAGCTGTGGCCCCTCACTCCCTCCCACCAGCACAGCCCCGAGACTGCTGACGGGGCAGAGAATATGGAGTCAGGCACAGCTTCAGGGGCTATTGCTGCCTGGAGCGCTGTTTATATTGACCTCAATGAGGCACACCTTGGGAGGGCGGGCCGGCAGGGTAAGGCTGCCCAGGTCAGCTAATCCACAACCCTCAGGGAATCACATTGTTGAAAATGGACCCCGCTAAGGCAGAAGAGAAGCCAAGGGAAAAAAGGACACAATGCCATTTGCAGCACCGTAGATGAGTGTAGAAGTAATCACGTGACTTGTAGTAAGTCAGAAAGTGAAAGACACATATCATATCATATCACTTATAGGTGTTACGTAAAAATGGATACCAGGGCAGATATTTCCACGGAGAAGGGCAATCACAGATTCATTAAACAAACTTATGGTTCACCAATGGAAAGGTGTGAGGATTGGTTTCATTACGATATCGGGGTTAACAGACATATACAAACACAGGTGACATATATAATCACCAAAGACCTACAGAATACCAAGAGAGGACTACTCAACATTCTGTCATAACGTACATGGGAAAAGGATCCCAAGAAGAACAGTCATCTGTATATGTGTAAAAGAACCACATCTTCCACACCTACAACAAGCCAAACATTGTAATCAAACTTGCTGTAATAAAAAATAAAAAAATTAAATTAAAAACACGAACAAGAAATAGTGAGACAAACGTGAGGGGCTTTCTCCTGGCACATTCCATTCTAAACTCCAATCTAGAACACCACTTCCACTGAGGCTCTCTTGCCCTAGTAACCAGATTTGGTAAGGGTGAACTGCTGCCACCTTGTGGCCGTTTCACACAACAGCAGCTTTAATCCCAACGCTAATGGTCAGTTGATATTCAAAATCATTGCAGGCCTGTAAATGACACCTGCCCTGAAAACAAATCCTGGGGTCACATATCGACCAAAAAATTCAAAGGACGTCCATATTTCAAAACGACCGTTTCAAAAGGCATATTTTACGCACATTAGTGTTCTGCTTCTTTTCCTTTCTTTCCTTTTTTGTTAAAAAACACGGGAATGGAAAAAGGCATCCCTCAGAATGGGCGAAAATCGTTGCAGACGAATCAATGGACAGAGGTTTAATCTCCAATATATATAAACAGCTCATGCAGCTTAATATTAAAAAAACAAACAACCCAATACAAAAATGGGCAGAAGATCTAAAGAGACGTTTCTTCAAAGGAGACACAGAGATGGCCAAGACGCACATGAAAAGCTGCTCAACAGCACTAATTATTAGAGAAATGCAAATCAAAACTACAATGAGGTATCACCTCACACCTGTTAGAATCGGCATCATCAGAAAATCTGCAAACAACCAATTCTGGGGAGGGTGTGGACAAAAGGAGCCCTCTTCCACTATTGGTGGGAATGTAAATTGATACAGTCACTATGGAGAACAGTATGGAGTTTCCTTAAAAAAAGTAGAAATAGAATTACCATCTGATCCAGCAATCCCACTTCTGGGCATATACCCAGAGAAAACCGTATTTCAAAAAGGCACATTCACCACAATGTTCGTTGCAGCACTATTTACAATAGCCAGGTAATGGAAGCAAACTAAATGCCCACAGACAGATGAATGGATAAAGATGTGGTACATATATAAAATGGAATATTACTCGGCCATATAAAGGAATGAAACTGGGTCATTTGTAGAGACATCGATGGATCGAGAGACTGTCATAAAGAATGAAGTAAGTCAGAAAGAGGAAAACAAATATTGTATATTAATGCATATATGTGGAGCCTAAAAATGGTACAGATGAACTGGTTTGCAGGGAAGAAATAGAGACACAGAGGTAGAGAACAAACGTATGGACACCAAGTGTGGGAAGCCATGGGGTGGTGGTGGTGGGATGAGTTGGGAGTTTGGGATTGACCTGTATACATGTATATGCATAAAATACATAACTAATAATAACGTGCTGTATAAAAAAAATAAATAAAATTAAATTTCAAAATTTTAAAAAATAAAATTTAAAAATAAAACAGAAAAAAGTTCTTCACGTCACACAGATGTATTTATAGGAATGAATTATTTCCATGATTATATTTATAAAAACGTAAAAGAGGAATAATATCTAACTTGAACCATAAAAGAAAAAAAAAGTGAACCCACGAGTTATACAGAGGAAAACACTATCACGGCACTTGCTCCAGCGGTAAACAATTCTGAAATTGGTCAGAGGTGGGGAATCATCTCCCATACAGCCAGCAACCCACCCCCCACGCAAGGAGCGTCCTCATTGCTAAGCTGGGGGACTGTGCCGAGGCATCTGTGATTTAACGTGAGCTGAGCCCCAGGCCAGCTGCTGCTGAACTGTTCCCACCCTTTCCAGGTAAAACACCTGAATATGTACGAGGGCTTGAAAGCCTAGAGGAAGGACCGTGGAGCCACAACAACGACAGCACGCAGGCCAACTTGGTGCCTGCAGGCCAGACAGGGTGGTCATGGACCCGGGCGCTCTTCCAGAAGCTTTCCATTGCCCTGCCTGAGATACCCCTCCTGTCCCGGCCCCCACTGCTTTTTTCCTTCCTCACCTCTGTCCGGAGAGAAATTCCAGCGGAAGGTATGGGTGACACAACCTCTTCTTTACAGGCGGCAGCCTGGCAACTCCTGCAGTAAGGCCAGCAGAACCCCACTCACACTGGGCCACCCACAAAGCTGTGGCCCCTCACTCCCTCCCACCAGCACAGCCCCGAGACTGCTGACGGGGCAGAGAATATGGAGTCAGGCACAGCTTCAGGGGCTATTGCTGCCTGGAGCTCTGTTTATATTGAACTCAACAAGGCACACCTGGGGAGGGCAGGCCAGCAGGGTAAGGCTGCCCAGGTCAGCTAATCCACAACCCTCCCGGAAACACATTGTTGAAAATGGACCCCGCTAAGGCAGAAGAGAAGCCAAGGGAAAAAGGACACAATGCCATTTGCAGCACCGTAGATGATTCTAGAAGTAATCACGTGACTTGTAGTAAGTCAGAAAGTGAAAGACACATATCATATCACTTATAGGTGTTACCTAAAAATGGATACCAGGGCAGATATTTCCACGGAGAAGGGCAATCACAGATTCATTAAACAAACTTATGGTTCACCAATAGAAAGGTGTGAGGATTGGTTTCATTACAATATCGGGGTTAACAGACATATACAAACACAGATGCCATATATAATCACCAAAGACCTACAGAATACCAAGAGAGGACTACTCAACATTCTGTCATAACGTACATGGGAAAAGGATCCCAGGAAGAGGAGACATCTGTATATGTGTAAAAGAACCACATCTTTCACACCTACAACAAGCCAAACATTGTAATCAAACTTGCTGTAATAAAAAATAAAAAAAATTAAATTAAAAACACGAACAAGTTGTAGTTAGACAAACGTGAGGGGCTTTCTCCTGGCACATTCCATTCAAAATTCCAATCTAGAACACCACTTCCACTGAGGATCTCTTGCCCTAGTAACCAGATTTGGTAAGCGTGAACTGCTGCCACCTTGTGGCCGTTTCACACAACAGCAGCTTTAATCCCAACGCTAATGGTCAGTTGATATTCAAAATCATTGCAGGCCTGTAAATGACACCTGCCCTGAAAACAAATCCTGGGGTCACATATCGACCAAAAAATTCAAAGGACGTCCATATTTCAAAACGACCGTTTCAAAAGGCATATTTTACGCACATTAGTGTTCTGCTTCTTTTCCTTTCTTTCTTTTATTGTTAAAAAACACGGGAATGGAAAAAGGCATCCCTCAGAATGGGCGAAAATCGTTGCAGACGAATCAATGGACAGAGGTTTAATCTCCAATATATATAAACAGCTCATGCAGCTTAATATTAAAAAAACAAACAACCCCCAAAAAATGGGCAGAAGATCTAAAGAGACGTTTCTTCAAAGGAGACACAGAGATGGCCAAGACGCACATGAAAAGCTGCTCAACAGAACTAATTATTAGAGAAATGCAAATCAAAACTACAATGAGGTATCACCTCACACCTATTAGAATCGGCATCATCAGAAAATCTACAAACAACCAATTCTGGGGAGGGTGTGGACAAAAGGAGCTCTCTTCCACTATTGGTGGGAATGTAAATTTATACAGTCACTATGGAGAACAGTATGGAGTTTCCTTAAAAAAACTAGAAATAGAATTACCATCTGATCTAGCAATCCCACTTCTGGGCATATACCCAGAGAAAACCGTATTTCAAAAAGGCACATTCACCACAATGTTCGTTGCAGCACTATTTACAATAGCCAGGTAATGGAAGCAACCTAAATGCCCACAGACAGATGAATGGATAAAGATGTGGTACATATATAAAATGGAATATTACTCGGCCATAAAAAGGAATGAAACTGGGTCATTTGTAGAGACATCGATGGATCGAGAGACTGTCATACAGAATGAAGTAAGTCAGAAAGAGGAAAACAAATATTGTATATTAATGCATATATGTGGAGCCTAAAAATGGTACAGACGAACTGGTTTGCAGGGAAGAAATAGAGACACAGAGGTAGAGAACAAACGTATGGACACCAAGTGTGGGAAGCCATGGGGTGGTGGTGTTGGGAGGAGTTGGGAGTTTGGGATTGACCTGTATACATGTATATGCATAAAATACATATCTAATAATAACATGCTGTATAAAAACATAAATAAAATTAAATTTCAAAATTTTAAAAAATTAAATTTAAATATAAAACAGAAAAAACTTCTTCCAGTCACACAGATGTATTTATAGGAATGAATTATTTCCATGTTTATGTCTATAAATACATAAAAGAGGAATAAAATATAACTTGAACCATAAAAGAAAAAAAAAACCTGAACCCACGAGTTATACAGAGGAAAACCCTATCACGGCACTTGCTCCAGTGGTAAATAATTCTGAAATTGGTCAGAGGTGGGGAACCATCTCCCATACAGCCAGCAACCCACCCCCCACGCAAGGAGCGTCCTCATTGCAATGCTGGGGGACCGTGCCGAGGCATCTGTGAGTAAACGTGAGCTGAGCAACAGGCCAGGTGCTGCTGAACTGTTCCCACCCTTTCCAGGTAAAATACCTGAATATGTACAAGGGCTTGAAAGCCTAGAGGAAGGACAGTGGAGCCACACCAGCGACAGCACGCAGGCCAACTTTGTGCATGCATGCCAGCCAGGGTGGTCCTGGCCCCGGGCGCTCTTCCAGAAGCTTTCCATTGCCCTGCCTGAGATACCCTTCCTGTCCCGGCCCCCACTGCTTTTTTCCTTCCTCACCTCTGTCCGGAGAGAAATTCCAGCGGAAGGTATGGGTGACACAACCTCTTCATTACAGGCGGCAGCCTGGCAACTCCTGCAGAAAGGCCAGCAGAACCCCACTCACACCGGGCCACCCACAAAGCTGTGGCCCCTCACTCCCTCCCACCAGCACAGCCCCGAGACTGCTGACGGGGCAGAGAATATGGAGTCAGGCACAGCTTCAGGGGCTATTGCTGCCTGGAGCGCTGTTTATATTGACCTCAACGAGGCACACCTGGGGAGGGCGGGCCGGCAGAGTAAGGCTGCCCAGGTCAGCTAATCCACAACCCTCAGGGAATCACATTGTTGAAAATGGACCCTGCTAAGGCAGAAGAGAAGCCAAGGGAAAAAAGGACACAATGCCATTTGCAGCACCGTAGATGAGTCTAGAAGTAATCACGTGACTTGTAGTAAGTCAGAAAGTGAAAGACACATATCATATCACTTATAGGTGTAACCTAAAAATGGATACCAGGGCAGATACTTCCACGGAGAAGGGCAATCACAGATTCATTAAACAAACTTATGGTTCACCAATGGAAAGGTGTGAGAATTGGTTTCATTACGATATCGGGGTTAACAGACATATACAAACACAGGTGACATATATAATCACCAAAGACCTACAGAATACCAAGAGAGGACTACTCAACATTCTGTCATAACGTACATGGGAAAAGCATCCCAGGAAGAACAGACATCTGTATAGGTGTAAAAGAACCACATCTTCCACACCTACAACAAGCCAAACATTGTAATCAAAGTAGCTGTAATTAAAAAATAAAAAAATTAAATTAAATGCACGAACAAGATGTAGTGAGACAAACGTGAGGGGCTTTCTCCTGGCACATTCCATTCTAAATTCCAATCTAGAACACCACTTCCACTGAGGCTCTCTTGCCCTAGTAACCAGATTTGGTAAGGGTGAACTGCTGCCACCTTGTGGCCGTTTCACACAACAGCAGCTTTAATCCCAGCGCTAATGGTCAGTTGATATTCAAAATCATTTCAGGCCTGTAAATAACACCTGCCCTGAAAACAAATCCTGGGGTCACATATCGACCAAAACATTCAAAGGACGTCCATATTTCAAAACGACCACTTCAAAAGGCATATTTTACGCACATTAGTGTTCTGCTTCTTTTCCTTTCTTTCCTTTTTTGTTAAAAAACACGGGAATGGAAAAAGGCATCCCTCAGAATGGGCGAAAATCGTTGCAGACGAATCAATGGACAGAGGTTTATTCTCCAATATATAAACAAAACATGCAGCTTAATATTAAAAAAACAAACAACCCAATACAAAAATGGGCAGAAGATCTAAAGAGACGTTTCTTCAAAGGAGACAGAGAGATGGCCAAGACGCACATGAAAAGCTGCTCAACAGCACTAATTATTAGAGAAATGCAAATCAAAACTACAATGAGGTATCACCTCACACCTGTTAGAATCGGCATCATCAGAAAATGTGCAAACAACCAATTCTGGGGAGGGTGTGCACAAAAGGAGCCCTCTTCCACTATTGGTGGGAATGTAAATTGATACAGTCACTATGGAGAACAGTATGGAGTTTCCTTAAAAAAACTAGAAATAGAATTACCAACTGATCCAGCAATCCCACTTCTGGGCATATACCCAGAGAAAACAGTAAATCAAAAAGGCACATTCACCACAATGTTCATTGCAGCACTATTTACAATAGCCAGGTAATGGAAGCAACATAAATGCCCACAGACAGATGAATGGATAAAGATATGGTACATATATAAAATGTAATATTACTCGGCGATAAAAGGGAATGAAACTGGGTTATTTGTAGAGACATCGATGGATCGATAGACTGTCATACAGAATGAAGTAAGTCAGAAAGAGGAAAACAAATAT
This sequence comes from Mesoplodon mirus, assembly GCF_964341445.2. NCBI lineage: Eukaryota > Metazoa > Chordata > Mammalia > Artiodactyla > Ziphiidae > Mesoplodon > Mesoplodon mirus. The sequence goes on along the minus strand of NW_028294907.1, from coordinate 84,805 downwards.
TGTATATTAATGCATATATGTGGAACCTAAAAAAATGGTACAGATGAACTGGTTTGCAGGGAAGAAATAGAGACACAGAGGTAGAGAACAAACGTATGGGCACCAAGTGTGGGAAGCCATGGGGTGGTGGTGGTGGGATGATTTGGGAGATTGGGATTGACCTGTATAAATGTATATGCATAAAATACATAACTAATAATAACGTGCTGTATAAAAACATCAATAAAATTAAATTTCAAAATTTAAAAAAGTAAAATTTACAAATAAAACAGAAAAAAGTTCTTCCCGCCACACAGATGTATTTATAGGAATGAATTATTTCCATGCTTATATATATAAATACATAAAAGAGGAATAAAATCTAACTTGAACCATAAAAGAAAAAAAAAACCTGAACCCTCGAGTTATACAGAGGAAAACCCTATCAGGGCAATTGCTCCAGTGGTAAACAATTCTGAAATTGGTCATAGGTGGGGAACCATCTCCCATACAGCCAGCAACCCACCCCCCACGCAAGGAGCATCCTCATTGCAAAGCTGGGGGACCGTGCCGAGGCATCTGTCAGTAAACGTGAGCTGAGCCCCAGGACAGCTGCTGCTGAACTGTTCCCACCCTTTCCAGGTAAAACACCTGAATATGTACAAGGGCTTGAAAGCCTAGAGGAAGGACCATGGAGCCATACCAGTGACAGCATGCAGGCCAACTTGGTGCCTGCAGGCCAGCCAGGGGGGTCCTGGACCCGGGCGCTCTCCCAGAAGCTTTCCATTGCCCTGCCTGAGATACCCCTCCTGTCCCGGCCCCCACTGCTTTTTTCCTTCCTCACCTCTGTCCGGAGAGAAATTCCAGCGGAAGGTATGGGTGACACATCCTCTTCTTTACAGGCGGCAGCCTGGCAACTCCTGCAGAAAGGCCAGCAGAACCCCACTCACACCGGGCCACCCACAAAGCTGTGGCCCCTCACTCCCTCCCACCAGCACAGCCCCGAGACTGCTGACGGGGCAGAGAATATGGAGTCAGGCACAGCTTCAGTGGCTATTGCTGCCTGGAGCGCTGTTTATATTGAGCTCAACGAGGCACACCTGGGGAGGGCGGACCGGCATGTTAAGGCTGCCCAGGTCAGCTAATCCACAACCCTCAGTGAATCACATTGTTGAAAATGGACCCCGCTAAGGCAGAAGAGAAGCCAAGGGAAAAAAGGACACAATGCCATTTGCAGCACCGTAGATGAGTCTAGAAGTAATCACGTGACTTGTAGTAAGTCAGAAAGTGAAAGACACATATCATATCATATCACTTATAGGTGTTACCTAAAAATGGATACCAGGGCAGATATTTCCACGGAGAAGGGCAATCACAGATTCATTAAACAAACTTATGGTTCACCAATGGAAAGGTGTGAGGATTGGTTTCATTACGATATCGGGGTTAACAGACATATACAAACACAGGTGACATATATAATCGCCAAAGACCTACAGAATACCAAGAGAGGACTACTCAACATTCTGTCATAACGTACATGGGAAAAGGATCCCAGGAGGAACAGTCATCTGTATATGTGTAAAAGAACCACATCTTCCACACCTACAACAAGCCAAACATTGTAATCAAACTTGCTGTAATAAAAACTAAAAAATTAAATTAAAAACACGAACAAGAAGTAGTGAGACAAACGTGAGGGGCTTTCTCCTGGCACATTCCATTCTAAATTCCAATCTAGAACACCACTTCCACTGAGGCTCTCTTGCCCTAGTAACCAGATTTGGTAAGGGTGAAATGCTGCCACCTTGTGGCCGTTTCACACAACAGCAGCTTTAATCCCAACGCTAATGGTCAGTTGATATTCAAAATCATTGCAGGCCTGTAAATGACACCTGCCCTGAAAACAAATCCTGGGGTCACATATCGACCAAAAAATTCAAAGGACGTCCATATTTCAAAACGACCGTTTCAAAAGGCATATTTTACGCACATTAGTGTTCTGCTTCTTTTCCTTTCTTTCCTTTTTTGTTAAAAAACACGGGAATGGAAAAAGGCATCCCTCAGAATGGGCGAAAATCGTTGCAGACGAATCAATGGACAGAGGTTTAATCTCGAATATATATAAACAGCTCATGCAGCTTAATATTAAAAAACAAACAACCCAATACAAAAATGGGCAGAAGATCTAAAGAGACATTTTTTAAAAGGAGACAGAGAGATGGCCAAGACGCACATGAAAAGCTGCTCAACAGCAGTAATTATTAGAGAAATGCAAATCAAAACTACAATGAGGTATCACCTCACACCTGTTAGAATCGGCATCATCAGAAAATCTACAAACAACCAATTCTGGGGAGGGTGTGGACAAAAGGAGCCCTCTTCCACTAGTGGAGGGAATGTAAATTGATACAGTCACTATGGAGAACAGTATGGAGTTTCCTTAAAAAAACTAGAAATAGAATTACCATCTGATCCAGCAATCTCACTTCTGGTCATATACCCAGAGAAAACCGTATTTCAAAAAGGCACATTCACCACAATGTTCGTTGCAGCACTATTTACAATAGCCAGGTAATGGAAGCAACCTAAATGCCCACAGACAGATGAATGGATAAAGATGTGGTACATATACAAAATGGAATATTACTCGGCCATAAAAAGGAATGAATCTGGGTCATTTGTAGAGACATAAATGGATCGAGAGACTGTCATACAGAATGAAATAAGTCAGAAAGAGGAAAACAAATATTGTATATTAATGCATATATTTGGAGCCTAAAAATGGTACAGATGAACTGGTTTGCAGGGAAGAAATAGAGACACAGAGGTAGAGAACAAACGTATGGACACCAAGTGTGGGAAGCCATGGGGTGGTGGTGGTGGGATTAGTTGGGAGATTGGGATTGACCTGTATACATGTATATGCATAAAATACATAACTAATAATAACGTGCTGTATAAAAACATAAATAAAATTAAATTTCAAAATTTTAAAAAATAAAATTTACAAATAAAACAGAAAAAATTCTTACCGTCACACAGATGTATTTATAGGAATGAATTATTTCCATGCTTATATTTATAAATACATAAAAGAGGAATAAAATCTAACTTGAACCATAAAAGAAAAAAAAAGTGAACCAAGGAGTTATACAGAGGAAAACCCTATCACGGCACTTGCTCCAGTGGTAAACAATTCTGAAATTGGTCAGAGTTTGGGAATCATCTCCCATACAGCCAGCAACCCACCCCTCACGCAAGGAGCATCCTCATTGCAAAGCTGGGGGACCGTGCCGAGGCATCTGTGAGTAAACGTGAGCTGAGCCCCAGGCCAGTTGCTGCTGAACTGTTCCCACCCTTCCCAGGTAAAACACCTGAATATGTACAAGGGCTTGAAAGCCTAGATGAAGGGCGGTGGAGCCACACCAGCGACAGCACGCAGGCCAACTTGGTGCCTGCAGGCCAGCCAGGGTGGTCCTGGCCCCGGGCGCTCTTCAGGAAGCTTTCCATTACCCTGCCTGAGATACCCCTCCTGTCCAGGCCCCCACTGCTTTTTTCCTTCCTCACCTCTGTCCGGAGAGAAATTCCAGCGGAAGGTATGGGTGACACATCCCCTTCTTTACTGGTGGCAGCCTGGCAACACCTGCAGAAAGTCCAGCAGAGCCCCCCTCACACTGGGCCACCAACAAAGCTCTGGACCATCACTCCCTCCCACCAGCACAGCCCCGAGACTGCTGATGGTGCAGAGCATATGGAGTCAGGCACAGCTTCAGGGGCTTTTGCTGCCTGGAGCACTGTTTTTCTTGAACTCAACCAGGCAAACCTGGGGAGGGCCAGCTGGCAGCATATGGCTGCCCAGGTCAGCTAATCCCCAACCCTCAGGGAATCACACTGTTGAAAATGGACCTTGCTAAGGCAGAAGAGAAGCCAAGGGAAAAAAGGACACAATGCCATTTGCAGCACCGTAGATGATTCTAGAAGTAATCACGTGACTTGTAGTAAGTCAGAAAGTGAAAGACACATATCATATCATATCACTTATAGGTGTTACCTAAAAATGGATACCAGGGCAGATATTTCCACGGAGAAGGGCAATCACAGATTCATTAAACAAACTTATGGTTCACCAATGGAAAGGTGTGAGGATTGGTTTCATTACAATATCGGGGTTAACAGACATATACAAACACAGGTGACATATATAATCACCAAAGACCTACAGAATACCAACAGAGGACTACTCAACATGCTGTCATAACGTACATGGGAAAAGGATCCCAGGAAGAACAGTCATCTGTATATATGTAAAAGAACCACATCTTCCACACCTACAACAAGCCAAACATTGTAATCAAACTTGCTGTAATAAAAAATAAAAAATTAAATTAAAAACACGAACAAGAAGTAGTGAGACAAACGTGAGGGGCTTTCTCCTGGCACATTCCATTCTAAACTCCAATCTAGAACACCACTTCCACTGAGGCTCTCTTGCCCTAGTAACCAGATTTGGTAAGGGTGAACTGCTGCCACCTTGTGGCCGTTTCACACAACAGCAGCTTTAATCCCAACGCTAATGGTCAGTTGATATTCAAAATCATTGCAGGCCTGTAAATGACACCTGCCCGGAAAACACATCCTGGGGTCACATATCGACCAAAAAATTCAAAGGACGTCCATATTTCAAAACGACCGTTTCAAAAGGCATATTTTACACACATTAGTGTTCTGCTTCTTTTCCTTTCTTTCCTTTTTTGTTAAAAAACACGGGAATGGAAAAAGGCATCCCTCAGAATGGGCGAAAATCGTTGCAGACGAATCAATGGACAGAGGTTTAATCTCCAATATATATAAACAGCTCATGCAGCTTAATATTAAAAAACAAACAACCCCCCAAAAAATGGGCAGAAGATCTAAAGAGACGTTTCTTCAAAGGAGACACAGAGATGGCCAAGACGCACATGAAAAGCTGCTCAACAGCACTAATTATTAGAGAAATGCAAATCAAAACTACAATGAGGTATCACCTCACACCTGTTAGAATCGGCATCATCAGGAAATCTACAAACAACCAATTCTGGGGAGGGTGTGGACAAAAGGAGCCCTCTTCCACTATTGGTGGGAATGTAAATTGATACAGTCACTATGGAGAACAGTATGGAGTTTCCTTAAAAATACTAGAAATAGAATTACCATCTGATCCAGCAATCCCACTTCTGGGCATATACCCAGAGAAAACCATAAATCAAAAAGGCACATTCACCACAATGTTCATTGCAGCACTATTTACAATAGCCAGGTAATGGAAGCAACCTAAATGCACACAGACAGATGAATGGATAAAGATGTGGTACATATATAAAATGGAACATTACTCGGCCATAAAGAGGAATGAAACTGGGTCATTTGTAGAGACTTCGATGGATTTGTGACTGTCATACAGAATGAAGTAAGTCAGAAAGAGGAAAACAAATATTGTATATTAATGCATATATGTGTTACCTAAAAAATGGTACAGATGAACTGATTTGCAGGGAAGAAATAGAGACACAGAGGTAGAGAATAAACGTATAGACACCAAGTTTTGGAAGCCATGGGGTGATGGTGGTGGGATGAGTTGGGACATTGGGATTGACCTGTATACATGTATATGCATAAAATACATAACTAATAATAACCTGCTGTATAAAAAAATAAATAAAATTAAATTTCAAAATTTTAAAAAATATAATTTAAAAATAAAACAGAAAAAATTTCTTCCCTTCACACAGATGTATTTATAGGAATGAATTATTTCCATGCTTATATCTATAAATACATAAAAGAGGAATAAAATCTAACTTGAACCATAAAAGAAAAAAAAAACCCTGAACCCACGAGTTATACACAGGAAAACCCTATCAGGGCACTTGCTGCAGCGGTCAACAATTATGAAATTGTTCAGAGGTTGGGAATCATCTCCCATATAGCCAGCAACCCACCCCCCACGCAAGGAGCGTCCTCATTGCAAAGCTGGGGGACCGTGCCGAGGCATCTGTGAGTAAACGTGAGCTGAGCCCCAGGCCAGCTCCTGCTGAACTGTTCCCACCCTTCCCAGGTAAAACACCTGAATATGTACAAGGACTTGAAAGCCTAGAGGAAGGGCCGTGGAGCCACACCAGCGACAGCACGCAGGCCAACTTGGTGCCTGCAGGCCAGCCAGGGTGCTCCTGGCCCCGGGCGCTCTTCCGGAAGCTTTCCATTGCCCTGCCTGAGATACCCCTCCTGTCCCGGCCCCCACTGCTTTTTTCCTTCCTCACCTCTGTCTGGAGAGAAATTCCAGCGGAAGGTATGGGTGACACATCCTCTTCTTTACAGGTGGCAGCCTGGCAACACCTGCAGAAAGGCCAGCAGAGCCCCCCTCACACTGGGCCACCAACAAAACTGTGGCCCCTCAATCACTTCCACCAGCACAGCCCCGAGACTGCTGACGGGGCAGAGAATATGGAGTCAGGCACAGCTTCAGGGGCTATTGCTGCCTGGAGCGCTGTTTATATTGACCTCAATGAGGCACACCTGGGGAGGGCGGGCCGGCAGGGTAAGGCTGCCCAGGTCAGCTAATCCACAACACTCTGGGAATGACATTGTTGAAAATGGACCCCGCAAAGGCAGAAGAGAACCCAAGGGAAAAAAAGGACACAATGCCATTTGCAGCACCGTAGATGAGTCTAGAAGTAATCATGTGACTTGTAGTAAGTCAGAAAGTGAAAGACACATATCATATCATATCACTTATAGGTGTTACCTAAAAATGGATACCAGGGCAGATATTTCCACGGAGAAGGGCAATCACAGATTCATTAAACAAACTTATGGTTCACCAATGGAAAGGTGTGAGGATTGGTTTCATTACGATATCGGGGTTAACAGACATATACAAACACAGGTGACATATATAATCACCAAAGACCTACAGAATACCAAGAGAGGACTACTCAACATTCTGTCATAACGTACATGGGAAAAGGATCCCAAGAAGAACAGTCATCTGTATATGTGTAAAAGAACCACATCCTCCACAGCTACAACAAGCCAAACATTGTAATCAAACTTGCTGTAATAAAAAATAAAAACTTAAATTAAAAACACGAACAAGAAGTAGTGAGACAAACGTGAGGGGCTTTCTCCTGGCACATTCCATTCTAAACTCCAATCTAGAACACCACTTCCACTGAGGCTCTCGTGCCCTAGCAACCAGATTTGGTAAGGGTGAACTGCTGCCACCTTGTGGCCGTTTCACACAACAGCAGCTTTAATCCCAACGCTAATGGTCAGTTGATATTCAAAATCATTGCAGGCCTGTAAATGACACCTGCCCTGAAAACAAATCCTGGGGTCACATATCGACCAAAAATTTCAAAGGACGTCCATATTTCAAAACGACCGTTTCAAAAGGCATATTTTACGCACGTTAGTGTTCTGCTTCTTTTCCTTTCTTTCCTTTTTTGTTAAAAAACACGGGAATGGAAAAAGGCATCCCTCAGAATGGGCGAAAATCGTTGCAGACGAATCAATGGACAGAGGTTTAATCTCCAATATATATAAACAGCTCATGCAGCTTAATATTAAAAAAACAAACAACCCAAAAAAAAAATGGGCAGAAAATCTAAAGAGACGTTTCTTCAAAGGAGACACAGAGATGGCCAAGACGCACATGAAAAGCTGCTCAACAGCACTAATTATTAGAGAAATGCAAATCAAAACTACAATGAGGTATCACCTCACACCTGTTAGAATCGGCATCATCAGAAAATCTACAAACAACCAATTCTGGGGAGGGTGTGGACAAAAGGAGCCCTCTTCCACTATTGGTGGGAATGTAAATTGATACAGTCACTATGGAGAACAGTATGGAGTTTCCTTAAAAAAACTAGAAATAGAATTACCATCTGATCCAGCAATCCCACTTCTGGGCATATACCCAGAGAAAACCGTATTTCAAAAAGGCACATTCACCACAATGTTCGTTGCAGCACTATTTACAATAGCCAGGTAATGGAAGCAACCTAAATGCCCACAGACAGATGAATGGATAAAGATGTGGTACATATATAAAATGGAATATTACTCGGCCATAAAAAGGAATGAAACTGGGTCATCTGTAGAGACATCGATGGATCGAGAGACTGTCATACAGAATGAAGTAAGTCAGAAAGAGGAAAACAAATATTGTATATTAATGCATATATGTGGAGCCTAAAAATGGTACAGATGAACTGGTTTGCAGGGAAGAAATAGAGACACAGAGGTAGAGAACAAACGTATGGACACCAAGTGTGGGAAGCCATGGGGTGGTGGTGGTGGGATGAGTTGGGAGTTTGGGATTGACCTGTATACATGTATATGCATAAAATACATAACTAATAATAACGTGCTGTATAACAATATAAATAAAATTTCAAAATTTTAAAAAATAAAATTTATAAATAAAACAGAAAAAAGTTCTTCCCGTCACACAGATGTATTTATAGGAATGAATTATTTCCATGCTTATATCTATAAATACATAAAAGAGGAATAACATCTAACTTGAAACATAAAAGAAAAAAAAAGTGAACCCACGAGTTATACAGAGGAAAACCCTATCACGGCACTTGCTCCAGTTGTAAACAATTCTGAAATTGGTCAGAGGTGGGGAACCATCTCCCATACAGCCAGCAACCCACCCCCCACGCAAGGAGCGTCCTCATTGCAAAGCTGGGGGACCGTGCCGAGGCATCTGTGAGTAAACGTGAGCTGAGCCCCAGGCCAGCTGCTGCTGAACTGTTCCCACCCGTTCCAGGTAAAACACCTGAATATGTACAAGGGCTTGAAAGCCTAGAGGAAGGACCTTGGAGCCACACCAGCGACAGCACGCAGGCCAACTTGGTGCCTGCAGGCCTGCCAGCGTGGTCCTGGACCCTGGCGCTCTTCCAGAAGCTTTCCATTGCCCTGCCTGAGATACCCCTCCTGTCCCGGCCCCCACTGCATTTTTCCTTCCTCACCTCTGTCCGGAGAGAAATTCCAGCGGAAGGTATGGGTGACACATCCTCTTCTTTACAGGCGGCAGCCTGGCAACTGCTGCAGAAAGGCCAGCAGAACCCCACTCACACCGTGCCACCCACAAAGCTGTGGCCCCTCACTCCCTCCCACCAGCACAGCCCCGAGACTGTTGAAGGGGCAGAGAATATGGAGTCAGGCACAGCTTCAGGGGCTATGGCTGCCTGGAGCTCTGTTTATATTGACCTCAACGAGGCACATCTGGGTAGGGCGGGCCGGCAGGGAAAGGCTGCCCTGGTCAGCTAATCCACAATCCTCAGGGAATCACATTGTTGAAAATGGACCCCGCTAAGGCAGAAGAGAAGCCAAGGGAAAAAAGGACACAATGCCATTTGCAGCACCATAGATGAGTCTAGAAGTAATCACGTGACTTGTAGTAAGTCAGAAAGTGAAAGACACATATCATATCATATCACTTATAGGTGTTACCTAAAAATGGATACCAGGGCAGATATTTCCACGGAGAAGGGCAATCACAGATTCATTAAACAAACTTATGGTTCACCAATGGAAAGGTGTGAGGATTGGTTTCATTAGGATATCGGGGTTAACAGACATATACAAACACAGGTGACATATATAATCACCAACGACCTACAGAATACCAAGAGAGGACTACTCAACATTCTGTCATAACATACATGGGAAAAGGATCCCAAGAAGAACAGTCATCTGTATATGTGTAAAAGAACCACATCTTCCACACCTACAACAAGCCAAACATTGTAATCAAACTTGCTGTAATAAAAAATAAAAAATTAAATTAAAAACACGAACAAGAAGTAGTGAGACAAACGTGAGGGGCTTTCTCCTGGCACATTCCATTCTAAACTCCAATCTAGAACACGACTTCCACTGAGGCTCTCTTGCCCTAGTAACCAGATTTGGAAAGGGAGAACTGCTGCCCCCTTGTGGCCGTTTCACACAACAGCAGCTTTAATCCCAGCGCTAATGGTCAGTTGATATTCAAAATCATTGCAGGCCTGTAAATGACACCTGCCCTGAAAACAAATCCTGGGGTCACATATCGACCAAAAAATTCAAAGGACGTCCATATTTCAAAACGACCATTTCAAAAGGCATATTTTACGCACATTAGTGTTCTGCTTCTTTTCCTTTCTTTCCTTTTTTGTTAAAAAACACGGGAATGGAAAAAGGCATCCCTCAGAATGGGCGAAAATCGTTGCAGACGAATCAATGGACAGAGGTTTAATCTCCAATATATATAAACAGCTCATGCAGCTTAATATTAAAAAAACAAACAACCCAAAAAAAAATGGGCAGAAGATCTAAAGAGACGTTTCTCCAAAGAAGACACAGAGATGGCCAAGACGCACATGAAAAGATGCTCAACAGCACTAATTATTAGAGAAATGCAAATCAAAACTACAATGAGGTATCACCTCACACCTGTTAGAATCGGCATCATCAGAAAATCTACAAACAACCAATTCTGGGGAGGGTGTGGACAAAAGGAGCCCTCTTCCACTATTGGTGGGAATGTAAATTGATACAGTCACTATGGAGAACAGTATGGAGTTTCCTTAAAAAAACTAGAAATAGAATTACCATCTGATCCAGCAATCCCACTTCTGGGCATATACCCAGAGAAAACCGTATTTCAAAAAGGCACATTCACCACAATGTTCGTTGCAGCACTATTTACAATAGCCAGGTAATGGAAGCAACCTAAATGCCCACAGACAGATGAATGGATAAAGATGTGGTACATATATAAAATGGAATATTACTCGGCCATAAAAAGGAATGAAACTGGGTCATCTGTAGAGACATCGATGGATCGAGAGACTGTCATACAGAATGAAGTAAGTCAGAAAGAAGAAAACAAATATTGTATATTAATGCATATATGTGGAGCCTAAAAATGGTACAGATGAACTGGTTTGCAGGGAAGAAATAGAGACACAGAGGTAGAGAACAAACGTATGGACACCAAGTGTGGGAAGCCATGGGGTGGTGGTGGTGGGATGAGTTGGGAGTTTGGGATTGACCTGTATACATGTATATGCATAAAATACATAACTAATAATAACGTGCTGTATAACAAAATAAATAAAATTTCAAAATTTTAAAAAATAAAATTTATAAATAAAACAGAAAAAAGTTCTTCCCGTCACACAGATGTATTTATAGGAATGAATTATTTCCATGCTTATATCTATAAATACATAAAAGAGGAATAAAATCTAACTTGAACCATAAAAGAAAAAAAAAACCTGAACTCACGAGTTTTACAGAGGAACATCCTATCTGGGCACTTGCTCCAGCGGTAAACAATTCTGAAATTGGTCAGAGATGGGGAACCATCTCCCATACAGCCAGCAACCCACCCCCCACGCAAGGAGCGTCCTCATTGCAAAGCTGGGGGACAGTGCCGAGGCATCTGTGAGTAAACGTGAGCTGAGCCCCAGGCCAGCTGCTGCTGAACTGTTCCCACCATTCCCAGGTAAAACACCTGAATATGTACAAGGGCTTGAAAGCCTAGAGGAAGGACCATGGAGCCACACCAGCGACAGCACGCAGGCCAACTTGCTGCCTGCAGGCCAGCCACGGTGGTCATGGCCCTGGACGCTCTTCTGGAAGCTTTCCATTGCCCTGCCTGATATACCCCTCCCCTCCCGGCACCCACTGCTTTTTTCCTTCCTCAACTCTGTCCGGAGAGAAATTCCAGCGGAAGGTATGCTTGACACATCCTCTTCTTTACAGGCGGCAGCCTGGCAACACCTGCAGAAAGGCCAGCAGAGCCCCACTCACACCGGGCCACCCACAAAGCTGTGGCCCCTCACTCCCTCCCACCAGCACAGCCCCGAGACTGTTGAAGGGGCAGAGAATATGGAGTCAGGCACAGCTTCAGGGGCTATTGCTCCCTGGAGCGCTGTTTTTATTGACCTCAATGAGGCACACCTGGGGAGGGCGGGCCGGCAGGGTAAGGCTGCCCAGGTCAGCTAATCCACAACCCTCAGGGAATCACATTGTTGAAAATGGACCTCGCTAAGGCAGAATAGAAGCCAAGGGAAAAAAGGACACAATGCCATTTCAGCACCGTAGATGAGTCTAGAAGTAATCACGTGACTTGTAGTAAGTCAGAAAGTGAAAGACACATATCATATCATATCACTTATAGGTGTTACCTAAAAATGGATACCCGGGCAGATATTTCCACGGAGAAGGGCAATCACAGATTCATTAAACAAACTTATGGTTCACCAATGGAAAGGTGTGAGGATTGGTTTCATTACGATATCGGGGTTAACACACATATACAAACACAGGTGACATATATAATCACCAAAGACGTACAGAATACCAAGAGTGGACTACTCAACATTCTGTCATAACGTACATGGGAAAAGGATCCCAGGAAGAACAGACATCTGTATATGTGTAAAAGAACCACATCTTCCACACCTACAACAAGCCAAACATTGTAATCAAACTTGCTGTAATAAAAAATAAAAAATTAAATTAAAAACACGAACAAGAAGTAGTGAGACAAACTTGAGGGGCATTGTCCTGGCATATTCCGTTCTAAATTCCCATCTAGAACACCACTTCCACTGAGGCTCTGTTGCCCTAGTAACCAGATTTGGTAAGGGAGAACTGCTGCCACCTTGTGGCCGTTTCACACAACAGCAGCTTTAATCCCAGCACTAATGGTCAGTTGATATTCAAAATCATTGCATTGCCCTGAAAACAAATCCTGGGGTCACATATCGACCAAAAAATTCAAAGGACGTCCATATTTCAAAACGACCGTTTCAAAAGGCATATTTTACGCACATTAGTGTTCTGCTTCTTTTCCTTTCTTTCCTTTTTTGTTAAAAAACACGGGAATGGAAAAAGGCATCCCTCAGAATGGGCGAAAATCGTTGCAGACGAATCAATGGACAGAGGTTTAATCTCCAATATATATAAACAGCTCATGCAGCTTAACATTAAAAAAACAAACAACCCAATACAAAAATGGGCAGAAGATCTAAAGAGACGTTTCTTCAAAGAAGACACAGAGATGGCCAAGACGCACATGAAAAGATGCTCAACAGCACTAATTATTAGAGAAATGCAAATCAAAACTACAATGAGGTATCACCTCACACCTGTTAGAATCGGCATCATCAGAAAATCTACAAACAACCAATTCTGGGGAGGGTGTGGACAAAAGGAGCCCTCTTCCACTATTGGTGGGAATGTAAATTGATACAGTCACTATGGAGAACAGTATGGAGTTTCCTTAAAAAAACTAGAAATAGAATTACCATCTGATCCAGCAATCCCACTTCTGGGCATATACCCAGAGAAAACCGTATTTCAAAAAGGCACATTCACCACAATGTTCGTTGCAGCACTATTTACAATAGCCAGGTAATGGAAGCAACCGAAATGCCCACAGACAGATGAATGGATAAAGATGTGGTACATATATAAAATGGAATATTACTCGGCCATAAAAAGGAATGAAACTGGGTCATCTGTAGAGACATCGATGGATCGAGAGACTGTCATACAGAATGAAGTAAGTCAGAAAGAGGAAAACAAATATTGTATATTAATGCATATATGTGGAGCCTAAAAATGGTACAGATGAACTGGTTTGCAGGGAAGAAATAGAGACACAGAGGTAGAGAACAAACGTATGGACACCAAGTGTGGGAAGCCATGGGGTGGTGGTGGTGGGATGAGTTGGGAGTTTGGGATTGACCTGTATACATGTATATGCATAAAATACATAACTAATAATAACGTGCTGTATAACAAAATAAATAAAATTTCAAAATTTTAAAAAATAAAATTTATAAATAAAACAGAAAAAAGTTCTTCCCGTCACACAGATGTATTTATAGGAATGAATTATTTCCATGCTTATATCTATAAATACATAAAAGAGGAATAAAATCTAACTTGAACCATAAAAGAAAAAAAAAAAAACCTGAACTCACGAGTTTTACAGAGGAAAATCCTATCTGGGCACTTGCTCCAGCGGTAAACAATTCTGAAATTGGTCAGAGATGGGGAACCATCTCCCATACAGCCAGCAACCCACCCCCCACGCAAGGAGCGTCCTCATTGCAAAGCTGGGGGACAGTGCCGAGGCATCTGTGAGTAAACGTGAGCTGAGCCCCAGGCCAGCTGCTGCTGAACTGTTCCCACCATTCCCAGGTAAAACACCTGAATATGTACAAGGGCTTGAAAGCCTAGAGGAAGGACCATGGAGCCACACCAGCGACAGCACGCAGGCCAACTTGCTGCCTGCAGGCCAGCCACGGTGGTCATGGCCCTGGACGCTCTTCTGGAAGCTTTCCATTGCCCTGCCTGATATACCCCTCCCCTCCCGGCACCCACTGCTTTTTTCCTTCCTCAACTCTGTCCGGAGAGAAATTCCAGCGGAAGGTATGCTTGACACATCCTCTTCTTTACAGGCGGCAGCCTGGCAACACCTGCAGAAAGGCCAGCAGAGCCCCACTCACACCGGGCCACCCACAAAGCTGTGGCCCCTCACTCCCTCCCACCAGCACAGCCCCGAGACTGTTGAAGGGGCAGAGAATATGGAGTCAGGCACAGCTTCAGGGGCTATTGCTCCCTGGAGCGCTGTTTTTATTGACCTCAATGAGGCACACCTGGGGAGGGCGGGCCGGCAGGGTAAGGCTGCCCAGGTCAGCTAATCCACAACCCTCAGGGAATCACATTGTTGAAAATGGACCTCGCTAAGGCAGAATAGAAGCCAAGGGAAAAAAGGACACAATGCCATTTCAGCACCGTAGATGAGTCTAGAAGTAATCACGTGACTTGTAGTAAGTCAGAAAGTGAAAGACACATATCATATCATATCACTTATAGGTGTTACCTAAAAATGGATACCCGGGCAGATATTTCCACGGAGAAGGGCAATCACAGATTCATTAAACAAACTTATGGTTCACCAATGGAAAGGTGTGAGGATTGGTTTCATTACGATATCGGGGTTAACACACATATACAAACACAGGTGACATATATAATCACCAAAGACGTACAGAATACCAAGAGTGGACTACTCAACATTCTGTCATAACGTACATGGGAAAAGGATCCCAGGAAGAACAGACATCTGTATATGTGTAAAAGAACCACATCTTCCACACCTACAACAAGCCAAACATTGTAATCAAACTTGCTGTAATAAAAAATAAAAAATTAAATTAAAAACACGAACAAGAAGTAGTGAGACAAACTTGAGGGGCATTGTCCTGGCATATTCCGTTCTAAATTCCCATCTAGAACACCACTTCCACTGAGGCTCTGTTGCCCTAGTAACCAGATTTGGTAAGGGAGAACTGCTGCCACCTTGTGGCCGTTTCACACAACAGCAGCTTTAATCCCAGCACTAATGGTCAGTTGATATTCAAAATCATTGCATTGCCCTGAAAACAAATCCTGGGGTCACATATCGACCAAAAAATTCAAAGGACGTCCATATTTCAAAACGACCGTTTCAAAAGGCATATTTTACGCACATTAGTGTTCTGCTTCTTTTCCTTTCTTTCCTTTTTTGTTAAAAAACACGGGAATGGAAAAAGGCATCCCTCAGAATGGGCGAAAATCGTTGCAGACGAATCAATGGACAGAGGTTTAATCTCCAATATATATAAACAGCTCATGCAGCTTAACATTAAAAAAACAAACAACCCAATACAAAAATGGGCAGAAGATCTAAAGAGACGTTTCTTCAAAGAAGACACAGAGATGGCCAAGACGCACATGAAAAGATGCTCAACAGCACTAATTATTAGAGAAATGCAAATCAAAACTACAATGAGGTATCACCTCACACCTGTTAGAATCGGCATCATCAGAAAATCTACAAACAACCAATTCTGGGGAGGGTGTGGACAAAAGGAGCCCTCTTCCACTATTGGTGGGAATGTAAATTGATACAGTCACTATGGAGAACAGTATGGAGTTTCCTTAAAAAAACTAGAAATAGAATTACCATCTGATCCAGCAATCCCACTTCTGGGCATATACCCAGAGAAAACCGTATTTCAAAAAGGCACATTCACCACAATGTTCGTTGCAGCACTATTTACAATAGCCAGGTAATGGAAGCAACCGAAATGCCCACAGACAGATGAATGGATAAAGATGTGGTACATATATAAAATGGAATATTACTCGGCCATAAAAAGGAATGAAACTGGGTCATCTGTAGAGACATCGATGGATCGAGAGACTGTCATACAGAATGAAGTAAGTCAGAAAGAGGAAAACAAATATTGTATATTAATGCATATATGTGGAGCCTAAAAATGGTACAGATGAACTGGTTTGCAGGGAAGAAATAGAGACACAGAGGTAGAGAACAAACGTATGGACACCAAGTGTGGGAAGCCATGGGGTGGTGGTGGTGGGATGAGTTGGGAGTTTGGGATTGACCTGTATACATGTATATGCATAAAATACATAACTAATAATAACGTGCTGTATAACAAAATAAATAAAATTTCAAAATTTTAAAAAATAAAATTTATAAATAAAACAGAAAAAAGTTCTTCCCGTCACACAGATGTATTTATAGGAATGAATTATTTCCATGCTTATATCTATAAATACATAAAAGAGGAATAACATCTAACTTGAACCATAAAAGAAAAAAAAAAAAAACCTGAACTCACGAGTTTTACAGAGGAAAATCCTATCTGGGCACTTGCTCCAGCGGTAAACAATTCTGAAATTGGTCAGAGATGGGGAACCATCTCCCATACAGCCAGCAACCCACCCCCCACGCAAGGAGCGTCCTCATTGCAAAGCTGGGGGACAGTGCCGAGGCATCTGTGAGTAAACGTGAGCTGAGCCCCAGGCCAGCTGCTGCTGAACTGTTCCCACCATTCCCAGGTAAAACACCTGAATATGTACAAGGGCTTGAAAGCCTAGAGGAAGGACCATGGAGCCACACCAGCGACAGCACGCAGGCCAACTTGCTGCCTGCAGGCCAGCCACGGTGGTCATGGCCCTGGACGCTCTTCCGGAAGCTTTCCATTGCCCTGCCTGATATACCCCTCCCCTCCCGGCACCCACTGCTTTTTTCCTTCCTCAACTCTGTCCGGAGAGAAATTCCAGCGGAAGGTATGCTTGACACATCCTCTTCTTTACAGGCGGCAGCCTGGCAACTCCTGCAGAAAGGCCAGCAGAGCCCCACTCACACCGGGCCACCCACAAAGCTGTGGCCCCTCACTCCCTCCCACCAGCACAGCCCCGAGACTGTTGAAGGGGCAGAGAATATGGAGTCAGGCACAGCTTCAGGGGCTATGGCTGCCTGGAGCTCTGTTTATATTGACCTCAATGAGGCACACCTCGGGAGGGCGGGCCGGCAGGGTAAGGCTGCCCAGGTCAGCTAATCCACAACCCTCAGGGAATCACATTGTTGAAAATGGACCTCGCTAAGGCAGAATAGAAGCCAAGGGAAAAAAGGACACAATGCCATTTGCAGCACCGTAGATGAGTCTAGAAGTAATCACGTGACTTGTAGTAAGTCAGAAAGTGAAAGACACATATCATATCATATCACTTATAGGTGTTACCTAAAAATGGATACCCGGGCAGATATTTCCACGGAGAAGGGCAATCACAGATTCATTAAACAAACTTATGGTTCACCAATGGAAAGGTGTGAGGATTGGTTTCATTACGATATCGGGGTTAACAGACATATACAAACACAGGTGACATATATAATCACCAAAGACCTACAGAATACCAAGAGTGGACTACTCAACATTCTGTCATAACGTACATGGGAAAAGGATCCCAGGAAGAACAGACATCTGTATATGTGTAAAAGAACCACATCTTCCACACCTACAACAAGCCAAACATTGTAATCAAACTTGCTGTAATAAAAAATAAAAAATTAAATTAAAAACACGAACAAGAAGTAGTGAGACAAACTTGAGGGGCTTTGTCCTGGCATATTCCGTTCTAAATTCCCATCTAGAACACCACTTCCACTGAGGCTCTGTTGCCCTAGTAACCAGATTTGGTAAGGGAGAACTGCTGCCCCCTTGTGGCCGTTTCACACAACAGCAGCTTTAATCCCAGCACTAATGGTCAGTAGATATTCAAAATCATTGCATTGCCCTGAAAACAAATCCTGGGGTCACATATCGACCAAAAAATTCAAAGGACGTCCATATTTCAAAAGGACCGTTTCAAAAGGCATATTTTACGCACATTAGTGTTCTGCTTCTTTTCCTTTCTTTCCTTTTTTGTTAGAAAAAACGGGAATGGAAAAAGGCATCCCTCAGAATGGGCAAAAATCCTTGCAAACGAATCAATGGACAGAGGTTTAATCTCCAATATCTATAAACAGCTCATGCAGCTTAATATTAAAAAAACAAACAACCCAATACAAAAATGGGCAGAAGATCTAAAGAGACGTTTCTTCAAAGAAGACACAGAGATGGCCAAGACGCACATGAAAAGCTGCTCAACAGCACTAATTATTAGAGAAATGCAAATCAAAACTACAATGAGGTATCACCTCACACCTGTTAGAATCGGCATCATCAGAAAATCTACAAACAACCAATTCTGGGGAGGGTGTGGACAAAAGGAGCCCTCTTCCACTATTGGTGGGAATGTAAATTGATACAGTCACTATGGAGAACAGTATGGAGTTTCCTTAAAAAAACTAGAAATAGAATTACCATCTGATCCAGCAATCCCACTTCTGGGCATATACCCAGAGAAAACCGTAAATCAAAAAGGCACATTCACCACAATGTTCGTTGCAGCACTATTTACAATAGCCAGGTAATGGAAGCAACCGAAATGCCCACAGACAGATGAATGGATAAAGATGTGGTACATATATAAAATGAAATATTACTCGGCCATAAAAAGGAATGAAACTGGGTCATTTGTAGAGACATCGATGGATCGAGAGACTGTCATACAGAATGAAGTAAGTCAGAAAGAGGAAACCAAATACTGTATATTAATGCATATATGTGGAACCTAAAAAATGGTACAGATGAACTGGTTTGCAGGGAAGAAATAGAGACACAGAGGTAGAGAACAAACGTATGGACACCAAGGGTGGGAAGCCATGGGGTGGTGGTGGTGGGATGAGTTGGGAGATTGGGATTGAGCTGTATACATGTATATGCATAAAATACATAACTAATAATAACGTTCTGTATAAAAAAATAAAATTAAATTTCAAAATTTTAAAAAATAAAATTTAAAAATAAAAGAGAAAAAAGTTCTTCCCGTCACACAGATGTATTTATAGGAATGAATTATTTCCATGCTTATATCTATAAATATATAAAAGAGGAATAAAATCTAACTTGAACCATAAAAGAAAAAAACACCTGAACCCATGAGTTATACAGAGGAAAACCCTATCAGCGCACTTGCTCCAGCGGTAAACAATTCTGAAATTGGTCAGAGGTGGGAAACCATCTCCCATACAGCCAGCAACCCACCCCCCACGCAAGGAGCGTCCTCATTGCAAAGCTTGGGGACCGTGCCGAGGCATCTGTGAGTAAACGTGAGCTGAGCCCCAGGCCAGCTGCTGCTGAACTGTTCCCACCCTTCCCAGGTAAAACACCTGAATATGTACAAGGGCTTGAAAGCCTAGAGGAAGGGCCGTCGAGCCACACCAGTGACAGCACGCAGGCCAACTTGGTGCCTGCAGGCCAGCCAGGATGGTCTTGGCCCCGGGCGCTCTTCCGGAAGCTTTCCATTGCCCTGCCTGAGATACCCCTCCTGTCCCGGCCCCCACTGCTTTTTTCCTTCCTCACCTCTGTCCGGAGAGAAATTCCAGCGGAAGTATGGGAGACACATCCTCTTCTTTACAGGTGGCATCCTGGCAACTCCTGCAGAAAGGCCAGCAGAGTCCCACTCACACCGGGCCACTCACAAAGCTGTGGCCCCTCACTCCCTCCCACCAGCACAGCCACGAGACTGCTGACGGGGCAGAGAATATGGAGTCAGGCACAGCTTCAGGGGCTATTGCTGCCTGGAGCGCTGTTTATATTGACCTCAACGAGGCACACCTGGGGAGGGCAGGCCGGCAGGGTAAGGCTGCCCAGGTCAGCTAATCCACAACCCTCAGGGAATCACATAGTTGAAAATGGACCTCACTAAGGCAGAATAGAAGCCAAGGAAAAAATGGACACAATGCCATTTGCAGCACCGTAGATGAGTCTAGAAGTAATCACGTGACATGTAGTAAGTCAGAAAGTGAAAGACACATATCATATCATATCACTTATAGGTGTTACCTAAAAATGGATACCAGGGCAGATATTTCCACGGAGAAGGGCAATCACAGATTCATTAAACAAACTTATCGTTCACCAATGGAAAGGTGTGAGGATTGGTTTCATTACGATATCGGGGTTAACAGACATATACAAACACAGGTGACATATATAATCACCAAAGACCTACAGAATACCAAGACAGGACTACTCAACATTCTGTCATAACGTACATGGGAAAAGGATCCCAGGAAGAAAAGACATCTGTATATGTGTAAATGAACCACATCTTCCACACCTACAACAAGCCAAACATTGTAATCAAACTTGCTGTAATAAAAAATAAAAAATTAAATTAAAAACACGAACAAGAAGTAGTGAGACAAACGTGAGGGGCTTTCTCCTGGCACATTCCATTCTAAACTCCAATCTAGAACACCACTTCCACTGAGGCTCTCTTGCCCTAGTAACCAGATTTGGTAAGGGTGAACTGCTGCCACCTTGTGGCCGTTTCACACAACAGCAGCTTTAATCCCAGCGCTAATGGTCAGTTGATATTCAAAATCATTGCAGGCCTGTAAATCACACCTGCCCTGAAAACAAATCCTGGGGTCACATATCGACCAAAAAATTCAAAGGACGTCCATATTACAAAACGACCGTTTCAAAAGGCATATTTTACGCACATTAGTGTTCTGCTTTTTTTCCTTTCTTGCCTTTTTTGTTAGAAAAAACGGGAATGGAAAAAGGCATCCTTCAGAATGGGCAAAAATCGTTGCAAACGAATCAATGGACAGAGGTTTAATCTCCAATATCTATAAACAGCTCATGCAGCTTAATATTAAAAAAACAAACAACCCAATACAAAAATGGGCAGAAGATCTAAAGAGACGTTTCTTCAAAGAAGACACAGAGATGGCCAAGATGCACATGAAAAGCTGCTCAACAGCACTAATTATTAGAGAAATGCAAATCAAAACTACAATGAGGTATCACCTCACACCTGTTAGAATCGGCATCATCAGAAAATCTACAAACAACCAATTCTGGGGAGGGTGTGGACAAAAGGAGCCCTCTTCCACTATTGGTGGGAATGTAAATTGATACAGTCACTATGGAGAACAGTATGGAGTTTCCTTAAAAAAACTAGAAATAGAATTACCATCTGATCCAGCAATCCCACTTCTGGGCATATACCCAGAGAAAACCGTAAATCAAAAAGGCACATTCACCACAATGTTCGTTGCAGCACTATTTACAATAGCCAGGTAATGGAAGCAACCGAAATGCCCACAGACAGATGAATGGATAAAGATGTGGTACATATATAAAATGAAATATTACTCGGCCATAAAAAGGAATGAAACTGGGTCATTTGTAGAGACATCGATGGATCGAGGACTGTCATACAGAATGAAGTAAGTCAGAAAGAGGAAACCAAATACTGTATATTAATGCATATATGTGGAACCTAAAAAATGGTACAGATGAACTGGTTTGCAGGGAAGAAATAGAGACACAGAGGTAGAGAACAAACGTATGGACACCAAGGGTGGGAAGCCATGGGGTGGTGGTGGTGGGATGAGTTGGGAGATTGGGATTGAGCTGTATACATGTATATGCATAAAATACATAACTAATAATAACGTTCTGTATAAAAAAATAAAATTAAATTTCAAAATTTTAAAAAATAAAATTTAAAAATAAAAGAGAAAAAAGTTCTTCCCGTCACACAGATGTATTTATAGGAATGAATTATTTCCATGCTTATATCTATAAATATATAAAAGAGGAATAAAATCTAACTTGAACCATAAAAGAAAAAAACACCTGAACCCATGAGTTATACAGAGGAAAACCCTATCAGCGCACTTGCTCCAGCGGTAAACAATTCTGAAATTGGTCAGAGGTGGGAAACCATCTCCCATACAGCCAGCAACCCACCCCCCACGCAAGGAGCGTCCTCATTGCAAAGCTTGGGGACCGTGCCGAGGCATCTGTGAGTAAACGTGAGCTGAGCCCCAGGCCAGCTGCTGCTGAACTGTTCCCACCCTTCCCAGGTAAAACACCTGAATATGTACAAGGGCTTGAAAGCCTAGAGGAAGGGCCGTCGAGCCACACCAGGGACAGCACACAGGCCAACTTGGTGCCTGCAGGCCAGCCAGGATGGTCTTGGCCCCGGGCGCTCTTCCGGAAGCTTTCCATTGCCCTGCCTGAGATACCCCTCCTGTCCCGGCCCCCACTGCTTTTTTCCTTCCTCACCTCTGTCCGGAGAGAAATTCCAGCGGAAGTATGGGAGACGCATCCTCTCCTTTACAGGTGGCAGCCTGGCAACTCCTGCAGAAAAGCCAGCAGAGTCCCACTCACACCGGGCCACTCACAAAGCTGTGGCCCCTCACTCCCACCCACCAGCACAGCCACGAGACTGCAGACGGGGCAGAGAATATGGAGTCAGGCACAGCTTCAGGGGCTATTGCTGCCTGGAGCGCTGTTTATATTGACCTCAACGAGGCACACCTAGGGAGGGCGGGCCGGCAGGGTAAGGCTGCCCAGGTCAGCTAATCCACAACCCTCAGGGAATCACATAGTTGAAAATGGGCCTCACTAAGGCAGAATAGAAGCCAAGGAAAAAATGGACACAATGCCATTTGCAGCACCGTAGATGAGTCTAGAAGTAATCACGTGACATGTAGTAAGTCAGAAAGTGAAAGACACATATCATATCATATCACTTATAGGTGTTACCTAAAAATGGATACCAGGGCAGATATTTCCACGGAGAAGGGCAATCACAGATTCATTAAACAAACTTATCGTTCACCAATGGAAAGGTGTGAGGATTGGTTTCATTACGATATCGGGGTTAACAGACATATACAAACACAGGTGACATATATAATCACCAAAGACCTACAGAATACCAAGACAGGACTACTCAACATTCTGTCATAACGTACATGGGAAAAGGATCCCAGGAAGATAAGACATCTGTATATGTGTAAAAGAACCACATCTTCCACACCTACAACAAGCCAAACATTGTAATCAAACTTGCTGTAATAAAAAATAAAAAAAAAAATTAAAAACACGAACAAGAAGTAGTGAGACAAACTTGAAGGGCATTCTCCTGGCACATTCCATTCTAAATTCCAATCTAGAACACCACTTCCACTGAGGCTCTCTTGCCCTAGTAACCAGATTTTGTAAGGGTGAACTGCTGCCACCTTGTGGCCGTTTCACACAACAGCAGCTTTAATCCCAGCGCTAATGGTCAGTTGATATTCAAAATCATTGCAGGCCTGTAAATCACACCTGCCCTGAAAACAAATCCTGGGGTCACATATCGACCAAAAAATTCAAAGGACGTCCATATTTCAAAAGGACCGTTTCAAAAGGCATATTTTACGCACATTAGTGTTCTGCTTCTTTTCCTTTCTTTCCTTTTTTGTTAGAAAAAACGGGAATGGAAAAAGGCATCCCTCAGAATGGGCAAAAATCGTTGCAAACGAATCAATGGACAGAGGTTTAATCTCCAATATATATAAACAGCTCATGCAGCTTAATATTAAAAAGCAAACAACCCAATACAAAATTGGGCAGAAGATCTAAAGAGACGTTTCTTCAAAGAAGACACAGAGATGGCCAAGACGCACATGAAAAGCTACTCAACAGCACTAATTATTAGAGAAATGCAAATCAAAACTACAATGAGGTATCACCTCACACCTGTTAGAATCGGCATCATCAGAAAATCTACAAACAACCAATTCTGGGGAGGGTGCGGACAAAAGGAGCCCTCTTCCACTATTGGTGGGAATGTAAATTGATACAGTCACTATGGAGAACAGTATGGAGTTTCCTTAAAAAAACTAGAAATAGAATTACCATCTGATCCAGCAATCCCACTTCTGGGCATATACCCAGAGAAAACTGTAAATCAAAAAGGCACATTCACCACAATGTTCGTTGCAGCACTATTTACAATAGCCAGGTAATGGAAGCAACCTAAATGCCCACAGACAGATGAATGGATAAAGATGTGGTACATATATAAAATGAAATATTACTCGGCCATAAAAAGGAATGAAACTGGGTCATTTGTAGAGACATCGATGGATCGAGAGACTGTCATACAGAATGAAGTAAGTCAGAAAGAGGAAACCAAATACTGTATATTAATGCATATATGTGGAACCTAAAAAATGGTACCGATGAACTGGTTTGCAGGGAAGAAATAGAGACACAGAGGTAGAGAACAAACGTATGGACACCAAGGGTGGGAAGCCATGGGGTGGTGGTGGTGGGATGAGTTGGGAGATTGGGATTGAGCTGTATACATGTATATGCATAAAATACATAACTAATAATAACGTTCTGTATAAAAAATAAAATTAAATTTCAAAATTTTAAAAAATAAAATTTAAAAATAAAAGAGAAAAAAGTTCTTCCCGTCACACAGATGTATTTATAGGAATGAATTATTTCCATGCTTATATCTATAAATATATAAAAGAGGAATAAAATCTAACTTGAACCATAAAAGAAAAAAACACCTGAACCCATGAGTTATACAGAGGAAAACCCTATCAGCGCACTTGCTCCAGTGGTAAACAATTCTGAAATTGGTCAGAGGTGGGAAACCATCTCCCATACAGCCAGCAACCCACCCCCCACGCAAGGAGCGTCCTCATTGCAAAGCTTGGGGACCGTGCCGAGGCATCTGTGAGTAAACGTGAGCTGAGCCCCAGGCCAGCTGCTGCTGAACTGTTCCCACCCTTCCCAGGTAAAACACCTGAATATGTACAAGGGCTTGAAAGCCTAGAGGAAGGGCCGTCGAGCCACACCAGCGACAGCACGCAGGCCAACTTGGTGCCTGCAGGCCAGCCAGGATGGTCTTGGCCCCGGGCGCTCTTCCGGAAGCTTTCCATTGCCCTGCCTGAGATACCCCTCCTGTCCCGGCCCCCACTGCTTTTTTCCTTCCTCACCTCTGTCCGGAGAGAAATTCCAGCGGAAGTATGGGAGACACATCCTCTCCTTTACAGGTGGCAGCCTGGCAACTCCAGCAGAAAGGCCAGCAGAGTCCCACTCACACCGGGCCACTCACAAAGCTGTGGCCCCTCACTCCCACCCACCAGCACAGCCATGAGACTGCTGACGGGACACAGAATATGGAGTCAGGCACAGCTTCAGGGGCTATTGCTGCCTGGAGCGCTGTTTATATTGACCTCAACGAGGCACACCTGGGGAGGGAGGGCCGGCAGTGTAAGGCTGCCCAGGTCAGCTAATCCACAACCCTCAGGGAATCACATAGTTGAAAATGGGCCTCACTAAGGCAGAATAGAAGCCAAGGAAAAAATGGACACAATGCCATTTGCAGCACCGTAGATGAGTCTAGAAGTAATCACGTGACATGTAGTAAGTCAGAAAGTGAAAGACACATATCATATCATATCACTTATAGGTGTTACCTAAAAATGGATACCAGGGCAGATATTTCCACGGAGAAGGGCAATCACAGATTCATTAAACAAACTTATCGTTCACCAATGGAAAGGTGTGAGGATTGGTTTCATTACGATATCGGGGTTAACAGACATATACAAACACAGGTGACATATATAATCACCAAAGACCTACAGAATACCAAGAGAGGACTACTCAACATTCTGTCATAACGTACATGGGAAAAGGATCCCAGGAAGATAAGACATCTGTATATGTGTAAAAGAACCACATCTTCCACACCTACAACAAGCCAAACATTGTAATCAAACTTGCTGTAATAAAAAATAAAAAAAAAATTAAAAACACGAACAAGAAGTAGTGAGACAAACTTGAAGGGCATTCTCCTGGCACATTCCATTCTAAATTCCAATCTAGAACACCACTTCCACTGAGGCTCTCTTGCCCTAGTAACCAGATTTTGTAAGGGTGAACTGCTGCCACCTTGTGGCCGTTTCACACAACAGCAGCTTTAATCCCAGCGCTAATGGTCAGTTGATATTCAAAATCATTGCAGGCCTGTAAATCACACCTGCCCTGAAAACAAATCCTGGGGTCACATATCGACCAAAAAATTCAAAGGACGTCCATATTTCAAAAGGACCGTTTCAAAAGGCATATTTTACGCACATTAGTGTTCTGCTTCTTTTCCTTTCTTTCCTTTTTTGTTAGAAAAAACGGGAATGGAAAAAGGCATCCCTCAGAATGGGCGAAAATCGTTGCAAACAAATCAATGGACAGAGGTCTAATCTCCAATATCTATAAACAGCTCATGCAGCTTAATATTAAAAAGCAAACAACCCAATACAAAATTGGGCAGAAGATCTAAAGAGACGTTTCTTCAAAGAAGACACAGAGATGGCCAAGACGCACATGAAAAGTTATTCAACAGCACTAATTATTAGAGAAATGCAAATCAAAACTACAATGAGGTATCTCCTCACACCTGTTAGAATCGGCATCATCAGAAAATCTACAAACAACCAATTCTGGGGAGGGTGTGGACAAAAGGAGCCCTCTTCCACTATTGGTGGGAATGTAAATTGATACAGTCACTATGGAGAACAGTATGGAGTTTCCTTAAAAAAACTAGAAATAGAATTACCATCTGATCCAGCAATCCCACTTCTGGGCATATACCCAGAGAAAACCGTAAATCAAAAAGGCACATTCACCACAATGTTCGTTGCAGCACTATTTACAATAGCCAGGTAATGGAAGCAACCTAAATGCCCACAGACAGATGAATGGATAAAGATGTGGTACATATATAAAATGAAATATTACTCGGCCATAAAAAGGAATGAAACTGGGTCATTTGTAGAGACATCGATGGATCGAGAGACTGTCATACAGAATGAAGTAAGTCAGAAAGAGGAAACCAAATACTGTATATTAATGCATATATGTGGAACCTAAAAAATGGTACCGATGAACTGGTTTGCAGGGAAGAAATAGAGACACAGAGGTAGAGAACAAACGTATGGACACCAAGGGTGGGAAGCCATGGGGTGGTGGTGGTGGGATGAGTTGGGAGATTGGGATTGAGCTGTATACATGTATATGCATAAAATACATAACTAATAATAACGTTCTGTATAAAAAAATAAAATTAAATTTCAAAATTTTAAAAAATAAAATTTAAAAATAAAAGAGAAAAAAGTTCTTCCCGTCACACAGATGTATTTATAGGAATGAATTATTTCCATGCTTATATCTATAAATATATAAAAGAGGAATAAAATCTAACTTGAACCATAAAAGAAAAAAACACCTGAACCCATGAGTTATACAGAGGAAAACCCTATCAGCGCACTTGCTCCAGCGGTAAACAATTCTGAAATTGGTCAGAGGTGGGAAACCATCTCCCATACAGCCAGCAACCCACCCCCCACGCAAGGAGCGTCCTCATTGCAAAGCTTGGGGACCGTGCCGAGGCATCTGTGAGTAAACGTGAGCTGAGCCCCAGGCCAGCTGCTGCTGAACTGTTCCCACCCTTCCCAGGTAAAACACCTGAATATGTACAAGGGCTTGAAAGCCTAGAGGAAGGGCCGTCGAGCCACACCAGTGACAGCACGCAGGCCAACTTGGTGCCTGCAGGCCAGCCAGGATGGTCTTGGCCCCGGGCGCTCTTCCGGAAGCTTTCCATTGCCCTGCCTGAGATACCCCTCCTGTCCCGGCCCCCACTGCTTTTTTCCTTCCTCACCTCTGTCCGGAGAGAAATTCCAGCGGAAGTATGGGAGACACATCCTCTTCTTTACAGGTGGCATCCTGGCAACTCCTGCAGAAAGGCCAGCAGAGTCCCACTCACACCGGGCCACTCACAAAGCTGTGGCCCCTCACTCCCTCCCACCAGCACAGCCACGAGACTGCTGACGGGGCAGAGAATATGGAGTCAGGCACAGCTTCAGGGGCTATTGCTGCCTGGAGCGCTGTTTATATTGACCTCAACGAGGCACACCTGGGGAGGGCAGGCCGGCAGGGTAAGGCTGCCCAGGTCAGCTAATCCACAACCCTCAGGGAATCACATAGTTGAAAATGGACCTCACTAAGGCAGAATAGAAGCCAAGGAAAAAATGGACACAATGCCATTTGCAGCACCGTAGATGAGTCTAGAAGTAATCACGTGACATGTAGTAAGTCAGAAAGTGAAAGACACATATCATATCATATCACTTATAGGTGTTACCTAAAAATGGATACCAGGGCAGATATTTCCACGGAGAAGGGCAATCACAGATTCATTAAACAAACTTATCGTTCACCAATGGAAAGGTGTGAGGATTGGTTTCATTACGATATCGGGGTTAACAGACATATACAAACACAGGTGACATATATAATCACCAAAGACCTACAGAATACCAAGACAGGACTACTCAACATTCTGTCATAACGTACATGGGAAAAGGATCCCAGGAAGAAAAGACATCTGTATATGTGTAAATGAACCACATCTTCCACACCTACAACAAGCCAAACATTGTAATCAAACTTGCTGTAATAAAAAATAAAAAATTAAATTAAAAACACGAACAAGAAGTAGTGAGACAAACGTGAGGGGCTTTCTCCTGGCACATTCCATTCTAAACTCCAATCTAGAACACCACTTCCACTGAGGCTCTCTTGCCCTAGTAACCAGATTTGGTAAGGGTGAACTGCTGCCACCTTGTGGCCGTTTCACACAACAGCAGCTTTAATCCCAGCGCTAATGGTCAGTTGATATTCAAAATCATTGCAGGCCTGTAAATCACACCTGCCCTGAAAACAAATCCTGGGGTCACATATCGACCAAAAAATTCAAAGGACGTCCATATTACAAAACGACCGTTTCAAAAGGCATATTTTACGCACATTAGTGTTCTGCTTTTTTTCCTTTCTTGCCTTTTTTGTTAGAAAAAACGGGAATGGAAAAAGGCATCCTTCAGAATGGGCAAAAATCGTTGCAAACGAATCAATGGACAGAGGTTTAATCTCCAATATCTATAAACAGCTCATGCAGCTTAATATTAAAAAAACAAACAACCCAATACAAAAATGGGCAGAAGATCTAAAGAGACGTTTCTTCAAAGAAGACACAGAGATGGCCAAGATGCACATGAAAAGCTGCTCAACAGCACTAATTATTAGAGAAATGCAAATCAAAACTACAATGAGGTATCACCTCACACCTGTTAGAATCGGCATCATCAGAAAATCTACAAACAACCAATTCTGGGGAGGGTGTGGACAAAAGGAGCCCTCTTCCACTATTGGTGGGAATGTAAATTGATACAGTCACTATGGAGAACAGTATGGAGTTTCCTTAAAAAAACTAGAAATAGAATTACCATCTGATCCAGCAATCCCACTTCTGGGCATATACCCAGAGAAAACCGTAAATCAAAAAGGCACATTCACCACAATGTTCGTTGCAGCACTATTTACAATAGCCAGGTAATGGAAGCAACCGAAATGCCCACAGACAGATGAATGGATAAAGATGTGGTACATATATAAAATGAAATATTACTCGGCCATAAAAAGGAATGAAACTGGGTCATTTGTAGAGACATCGATGGATCGAGGACTGTCATACAGAATGAAGTAAGTCAGAAAGAGGAAACCAAATACTGTATATTAATGCATATATGTGGAACCTAAAAAATGGTACAGATGAACTGGTTTGCAGGGAAGAAATAGAGACACAGAGGTAGAGAACAAACGTATGGACACCAAGGGTGGGAAGCCATGGGGTGGTGGTGGTGGGATGAGTTGGGAGATTGGGATTGAGCTGTATACATGTATATGCATAAAATACATAACTAATAATAACGTTCTGTATAAAAAAATAAAATTAAATTTCAAAATTTTAAAAAATAAAATTTAAAAATAAAAGAGAAAAAAGTTCTTCCCGTCACACAGATGTATTTATAGGAATGAATTATTTCCATGCTTATATCTATAAATATATAAAAGAGGAATAAAATCTAACTTGAACCATAAAAGAAAAAAACACCTGAACCCATGAGTTATACAGAGGAAAACCCTATCAGCGCACTTGCTCCAGCGGTAAACAATTCTGAAATTGGTCAGAGGTGGGAAACCATCTCCCATACAGCCAGCAACCCACCCCCCACGCAAGGAGCGTCCTCATTGCAAAGCTTGGGGACCGTGCCGAGGCATCTGTGAGTAAACGTGAGCTGAGCCCCAGGCCAGCTGCTGCTGAACTGTTCCCACCCTTCCCAGGTAAAACACCTGAATATGTACAAGGGCTTGAAAGCCTAGAGGAAGGGCCGTCGAGCCACACCAGGGACAGCACACAGGCCAACTTGGTGCCTGCAGGCCAGCCAGGATGGTCTTGGCCCCGGGCGCTCTTCCGGAAGCTTTCCATTGCCCTGCCTGAGATACCCCTCCTGTCCCGGCCCCCACTGCTTTTTTCCTTCCTCACCTCTGTCCGGAGAGAAATTCCAGCGGAAGTATGGGAGACGCATCCTCTCCTTTACAGGTGGCAGCCTGGCAACTCCTGCAGAAAAGCCAGCAGAGTCCCACTCACACCGGGCCACTCACAAAGCTGTGGCCCCTCACTCCCACCCACCAGCACAGCCACGAGACTGCAGACGGGGCAGAGAATATGGAGTCAGGCACAGCTTCAGGGGCTATTGCTGCCTGGAGCGCTGTTTATATTGACCTCAACGAGGCACACCTAGGGAGGGCGGGCCGGCAGGGTAAGGCTGCCCAGGTCAGCTAATCCACAACCCTCAGGGAATCACATAGTTGAAAATGGGCCTCACTAAGGCAGAATAGAAGCCAAGGAAAAAATGGACACAATGCCATTTGCAGCACCGTAGATGAGTCTAGAAGTAATCACGTGACATGTAGTAAGTCAGAAAGTGAAAGACACATATCATATCATATCACTTATAGGTGTTACCTAAAAATGGATACCAGGGCAGATATTTCCACGGAGAAGGGCAATCACAGATTCATTAAACAAACTTATCGTTCACCAATGGAAAGGTGTGAGGATTGGTTTCATTACGATATCGGGGTTAACAGACATATACAAACACAGGTGACATATATAATCACCAAAGACCTACAGAATACCAAGACAGGACTACTCAACATTCTGTCATAACGTACATGGGAAAAGGATCCCAGGAAGATAAGACATCTGTATATGTGTAAAAGAACCACATCTTCCACACCTACAACAAGCCAAACATTGTAATCAAACTTGCTGTAATAAAAAATAAAAAAAAAAATTAAAAACACGAACAAGAAGTAGTGAGACAAACTTGAAGGGCATTCTCCTGGCACATTCCATTCTAAATTCCAATCTAGAACACCACTTCCACTGAGGCTCTCTTGCCCTAGTAACCAGATTTTGTAAGGGTGAACTGCTGCCACCTTGTGGCCGTTTCACACAACAGCAGCTTTAATCCCAGCGCTAATGGTCAGTTGATATTCAAAATCATTGCAGGCCTGTAAATCACACCTGCCCTGAAAACAAATCCTGGGGTCACATATCGACCAAAAAATTCAAAGGACGTCCATATTTCAAAAGGACCGTTTCAAAAGGCATATTTTACGCACATTAGTGTTCTGCTTCTTTTCCTTTCTTTCCTTTTTTGTTAGAAAAAACGGGAATGGAAAAAGGCATCCCTCAGAATGGGCAAAAATCGTTGCAAACGAATCAATGGACAGAGGTTTAATCTCCAATATATATAAACAGCTCATGCAGCTTAATATTAAAAAGCAAACAACCCAATACAAAATTGGGCAGAAGATCTAAAGAGACGTTTCTTCAAAGAAGACACAGAGATGGCCAAGACGCACATGAAAAGCTACTCAACAGCACTAATTATTAGAGAAATGCAAATCAAAACTACAATGAGGTATCACCTCACACCTGTTAGAATCGGCATCATCAGAAAATCTACAAACAACCAATTCTGGGGAGGGTGCGGACAAAAGGAGCCCTCTTCCACTATTGGTGGGAATGTAAATTGATACAGTCACTATGGAGAACAGTATGGAGTTTCCTTAAAAAAACTAGAAATAGAATTACCATCTGATCCAGCAATCCCACTTCTGGGCATATACCCAGAGAAAACTGTAAATCAAAAAGGCACATTCACCACAATGTTCGTTGCAGCACTATTTACAATAGCCAGGTAATGGAAGCAACCTAAATGCCCACAGACAGATGAATGGATAAAGATGTGGTACATATATAAAATGAAATATTACTCGGCCATAAAAAGGAATGAAACTGGGTCATTTGTAGAGACATCGATGGATCGAGAGACTGTCATACAGAATGAAGTAAGTCAGAAAGAGGAAACCAAATACTGTATATTAATGCATATATGTGGAACCTAAAAAATGGTACCGATGAACTGGTTTGCAGGGAAGAAATAGAGACACAGAGGTAGAGAACAAACGTATGGACACCAAGGGTGGGAAGCCATGGGGTGGTGGTGGTGGGATGAGTTGGGAGATTGGGATTGAGCTGTATACATGTATATGCATAAAATACATAACTAATAATAACGTTCTGTATAAAAAATAAAATTAAATTTCAAAATTTTAAAAAATAAAATTTAAAAATAAAAGAGAAAAAAGTTCTTCCCGTCACACAGATGTATTTATAGGAATGAATTATTTCCATGCTTATATCTATAAATATATAAAAGAGGAATAAAATCTAACTTGAACCATAAAAGAAAAAAACACCTGAACCCATGAGTTATACAGAGGAAAACCCTATCAGCGCACTTGCTCCAGTGGTAAACAATTCTGAAATTGGTCAGAGGTGGGAAACCATCTCCCATACAGCCAGCAACCCACCCCCCACGCAAGGAGCGTCCTCATTGCAAAGCTTGGGGACCGTGCCGAGGCATCTGTGAGTAAACGTGAGCTGAGCCCCAGGCCAGCTGCTGCTGAACTGTTCCCACCCTTCCCAGGTAAAACACCTGAATATGTACAAGGGCTTGAAAGCCTAGAGGAAGGGCCGTCGAGCCACACCAGCGACAGCACGCAGGCCAACTTGGTGCCTGCAGGCCAGCCAGGATGGTCTTGGCCCCGGGCGCTCTTCCGGAAGCTTTCCATTGCCCTGCCTGAGATACCCCTCCTGTCCCGGCCCCCACTGCTTTTTTCCTTCCTCACCTCTGTCCGGAGAGAAATTCCAGCGGAAGTATGGGAGACACATCCTCTCCTTTACAGGTGGCAGCCTGGCAACTCCAGCAGAAAGGCCAGCAGAGTCCCACTCACACCGGGCCACTCACAAAGCTGTGGCCCCTCACTCCCACCCACCAGCACAGCCATGAGACTGCTGACGGGACACAGAATATGGAGTCAGGCACAGCTTCAGGGGCTATTGCTGCCTGGAGCGCTGTTTATATTGACCTCAACGAGGCACACCTGGGGAGGGAGGGCCGGCAGTGTAAGGCTGCCCAGGTCAGCTAATCCACAACCCTCAGGGAATCACATAGTTGAAAATGGGCCTCACTAAGGCAGAATAGAAGCCAAGGAAAAAATGGACACAATGCCATTTGCAGCACCGTAGATGAGTCTAGAAGTAATCACGTGACATGTAGTAAGTCAGAAAGTGAAAGACACATATCATATCATATCACTTATAGGTGTTACCTAAAAATGGATACCAGGGCAGATATTTCCACGGAGAAGGGCAATCACAGATTCATTAAACAAACTTATCGTTCACCAATGGAAAGGTGTGAGGATTGGTTTCATTACGATATCGGGGTTAACAGACATATACAAACACAGGTGACATATATAATCACCAAAGACCTACAGAATACCAAGAGAGGACTACTCAACATTCTGTCATAACGTACATGGGAAAAGGATCCCAGGAAGATAAGACATCTGTATATGTGTAAAAGAACCACATCTTCCACACCTACAACAAGCCAAACATTGTAATCAAACTTGCTGTAATAAAAAATAAAAAAAAAATTAAAAACACGAACAAGAAGTAGTGAGACAAACTTGAAGGGCATTCTCCTGGCACATTCCATTCTAAATTCCAATCTAGAACACCACTTCCACTGAGGCTCTCTTGCCCTAGTAACCAGATTTTGTAAGGGTGAACTGCTGCCACCTTGTGGCCGTTTCACACAACAGCAGCTTTAATCCCAGCGCTAATGGTCAGTTGATATTCAAAATCATTGCAGGCCTGTAAATCACACCTGCCCTGAAAACAAATCCTGGGGTCACATATCGACCAAAAAATTCAAAGGACGTCCATATTTCAAAAGGACCGTTTCAAAAGGCATATTTTACGCACATTAGTGTTCTGCTTCTTTTCCTTTCTTTCCTTTTTTGTTAGAAAAAACGGGAATGGAAAAAGGCATCCCTCAGAATGGGCGAAAATCGTTGCAAACAAATCAATGGACAGAGGTCTAATCTCCAATATCTATAAACAGCTCATGCAGCTTAATATTAAAAAGCAAACAACCCAATACAAAATTGGGCAGAAGATCTAAAGAGACGTTTCTTCAAAGAAGACACAGAGATGGCCAAGACGCACATGAAAAGTTATTCAACAGCACTAATTATTAGAGAAATGCAAATCAAAACTACAATGAGGTATCTCCTCACACCTGTTAGAATCGGCATCATCAGAAAATCTACAAACAACCAATTCTGGGGAGGGTGTGGACAAAAGGAGCCCTCTTCCACTATTGGTGGGAATGTAAATTGATACAGTCACTATGGAGAACAGTATGGAGTTTCCTTAAAAAAACTAGAAATAGAATTACCATCTGATCCAGCAATCCCACTTCTGGGCATATACCCAGAGAAAACCGTAAATCAAAAAGGCACATTCACCACAATGTTCGTTGCAGCACTATTTACAATAGCCAGGTAATGGAAGCAACCTAAATGCCCACAGACAGATGAATGGATAAAGATGTGGTACATATATAAAATGAAATATTACTCGGCCATAAAAAGGAATGAAACTGGGTCATTTGTAGAGACATCGATGGATCGAGAGACTGTCATACAGAATGAAGTAAGTCAGAAAGAGGAAACCAAATACTGTATATTAATGAATATATGTGGAACCTAAAAAATGGTACCGATGAACTGGTTTGCAGGGAAGAAATAGAGACACAGAGGTAGAGAACAAACGTATGGACACCAAGGGTGGGAAGCCATGGGGTGGTGGTGGTGGGATGAGTTGGGAGATTGGGATTGAGCTGTATACATGTATATGCATAAAATACATAACTAATAATAACCTGCTGTATAAAAAAAATAAAATTAAATTTCAAAATTTTAAAAAATAAAATTTGAAAATAAAAGAGAAAAAAGTTCTTCCCGTCACACAGATGTATTTATAGGAATGAATTATTTCCATGCTTATATCTATAAATATATAAAAGAGGAATAAAATCTAACTTGAACCATAAAAGAAAAAAACACCTGAACCCATGAGTTATACAGAGGAAAACCCTATCAGCGCACTTGCTCCAGTGGTAAACAATTCTGAAATTGGTCAGAGGTGGGAAACCATCTCCCATACAGCCAGCAACCCACCCCCCACGCAAGGAGCGTCCTCATTGCAAAGCTTGGGGACCGTGCCGAGGCATCTGTGAGTAAACGTGAGCTGAGCCCCAGGCCAGCTGCTGCTGAACTGTTCCCACCCTTCCCAGGTAAAACACCTGAATATGTACAAGGGCTTGAAAGCCTAGAGGAAGGGCCGTCGAGCCACACCAGCGACAGCACGCAGGCCAACTTGGTGCCTGCAGGCCAGCCAGGATGGTCTTGGCCCCGGGCGCTCTTCCGGAAGCTTTCCATTGCCCTGCCTGAGATACCCCTCCTGTCCCGGCCCCCACTGCTTTTTTCCTTCCTCACCTCTGTCCGGAGAGAAATTCCAGCGGAAGTATGGGAGACACATCCTCTCCTTTACAGGTGGCAGCCTGGCAACTCCAGCAGAAAGGCCAGCAGAGTCCCACTCACACCGGGCCACTCACAAAGCTGTGGCCCCTCACTCCCACCCACCAGCACAGCCATGAGACTGCTGACGGGACAGAGAATATGGAGTCAGGCACAGCTTCAGGGGCTATTGCTGCCTGGAGCGCTGTTTATATTGACCTCAACGAGGCACACCTGGGGAGGGAGGGCCGGCAGTGTAAGGCTGCCCAGGTCAGCTAATCCACAACCCTCAGGGAATCACATAGTTGAAAATGGGCCTCACTAAGGCAGAATAGAAGCCAAGGAAAAAATGGACACAATGCCATTTGCAGCACCGTAGATGAGTCTAGAAGTAATCACGTGACATGTAGTAAGTCAGAAAGTGAAAGACACATATCATATCATATCACTTATAGGTGTTACCTAAAAATGGATACCAGGGCAGATATTTCCACGGAGAAGGGCAATCACAGATTCATTAAACAAACTTATCGTTCACCAATGGAAAGGTGTGAGGATTGGTTTCATTACGATATCGGGGTTAACAGACATATACAAACACAGGTGACATATATAATCACCAAAGACCTACAGAATACCAAGACAGGACTACTCAACATTCTGTCATAACGTACATGGGAAAAGGATCCCAGGAAGATAAGACATCTGTATATGTGTAAAAGAACCACATCTTCCACACCTACAACAAGCCAAACATTGTAATCAAACTTGCTGTAATAAAAAATAAAAAAAAAAAATTAAAAACACGAACAAGAAGTAGTGAGACAAACTTGAAGGGCATTCTCCTGGCACATTCCATTCTAAATTCCAATCTAGAACACCACTTCCACTGAGGCTCTCTTGCCCTAGTAACCAGATTTTGTAAGGGTGAACTGCTGCCACCTTGTGGCCGTTTCACACAACAGCAGCTTTAATCCCAGCGCTAATGGTCAGTTGATATTCAAAATCATTGCAGGCCTGTAAATCACACCTGCCCTGAAAACAAATCCTGGGGTCACATATCGACCAAAAAATTCAAAGGACGTCCATATTTCAAAAGGACCGTTTCAAAAGGCATATTTTACGCACATTAGTGTTCTGCTTCTTTTCCTTTCTTTCCTTTTTTGTTAGAAAAAACGGGAATGGAAAAAGGCATCCCTCAGAATGGGCGAAAATCGTTGCAAACAAATCAATGGACAGAGGTCTAATCTCCAATATCTATAAACAGCTCATGCAGCTTAATATTAAAAAGCAAACAACCCAATACAAAATTGGGCAGAAGATCTAAAGAGACGTTTCTTCAAAGAAGACACAGAGATGGCCAAGACGCACATGAAAAGTTATTCAACAGCACTAATTATTAGAGAAATGCAAATCAAAACTACAATGAGGTATCTCCTCACACCTGTTAGAATCGGCATCATCAGAAAATCTACAAACAACCAATTCTGGGGAGGGTGTGGACAAAAGGAGCCCTCTTCCACTATTGGTGGGAATGTAAATTGATACAGTCACTATGGAGAACAGTATGGAGTTTCCTTAAAAAAACTAGAAATAGAATTACCATCTGATCCAGCAATCCCACTTCTGGGCATATACCCAGAGAAAACCGTAAATCAAAAAGGCACATTCACCACAATGTTCGTTGCAGCACTATTTACAATAGCCAGGTAATGGAAGCAACCTAAATGCCCACAGACAGATGAATGGATAAAGATGTGGTACATATATAAAATGAAATATTACTCGGCCATAAAAAGGAATGAAACTGGGTCATTTGTAGAGACATCGATGGATCGAGAGACTGTCATACAGAATGAAGTAAGTCAGAAAGAGGAAACCAAATACTGTATATTAATGAATATATGTGGAACCTAAAAAATGGTACCGATGAACTGGTTTGCAGGGAAGAAATAGAGACACAGAGGTAGAGAACAAACGTATGGACACCAAGGGTGGGAAGCCATGGGGTGGTGGTGGTGGGATGAGTTGGGAGATTGGGATTGAGCTGTATACATGTATATGCATAAAATACATAACTAATAATAACCTGCTGTATAAAAAAAATAAAATTAAATTTCAAAATTTTAAAAAATAAAATTTGAAAATAAAAGAGAAAAAAGTTCTTCCTGTCACACAGATGTATTTATAGGAATGAATTATTTCCATGCTTATATCTATAAATATATAAAAGAGGAATAAAATCTAACTTGAACCATAAAAGAAAAAAACACCTGAACCCATGAGTTATACAGAGGAAAACCCTATCAGCGCACTTGCTCCAGTGGTAAACAATTCTGAAATTGGTCAGAGGTGGGAAACCATCTCCCATACAGCCAGCAACCCACCCCCCACGCAAGGAGCGTCCTCATTGCAAAGCTTGGGGACCGTGCCGAGGCATCTGTGAGTAAACGTGAGCTGAGCCCCAGGCCAGCTGCTGCTGAACTGTTCCCACCCTTCCCAGGTAAACACCTGAATATGTACAAGGGCTTGAAAGCCTAGAGGAAGGGCCGTCGAGCCACACCAGCGACAGCACGCAGGCCAACTTGGTGCCTGCAGGCCAGCCAGGATGGTCTTGGCCCCGGGCGCTCTTCCGGAAGCTTTCCATTGCCCTGCCTGAGATACCCCTCCTGTCCCGGCCCCCACTGCTTTTTTCCTTCCTCACCTCTGTCCGGAGAGAAATTCCAGCGGAAGTATGGGAGACGCATCCTCTCCTTTACAGGTGGCAGCCTGGCAACTCCTGCAGAAAAGCCAGCAGAGTCCCACTCACACCGGGCCACTCACAAAGCTGTGGCCCCTCACTCCCACCCACCAGCACAGCCACGAGACTGCAGACGGGGCAGAGAATATGGAGTCAGGCACAGCTTCAGGGGCTATTGCTGCCTGGAGCGCTGTTTATATTGACCTCAACGAGGCACACCTAGGGAGGGCGGGCCGGCAGGGTAAGGCTGCCCAGGTCAGCTAATCCACAACCCTCAGGGAATCACATAGTTGAAAATGGACCTCACTAAGGCAGAATAGAAGCCAAGGGAAAAATGGACACAATGCCATTTGCAGCACCGTAGATGAGTCTAGAAGTAATCACGTGACATGTAGTAAGTCAGAAAGTGAAAGACACATATCATATCATATCACTTATAGGTGTTACCTAAAAATGGATACCAGGGCAGATATT
This sequence comes from Mesoplodon mirus, assembly GCF_964341445.2. Lineage (NCBI taxonomy): Eukaryota > Metazoa > Chordata > Mammalia > Artiodactyla > Ziphiidae > Mesoplodon > Mesoplodon mirus. The sequence goes on along the minus strand of NW_028294907.1, from coordinate 45,370 downwards.
TCCACGGAGAAGGGCAATCACAGATTCATTAAACAAACTTATCGTTCACCAATGGAAAGGTGTGAGGATTGGTTTCATTACGATATCGGGGTTAACAGACATATACAAACACAGGTGACATATATAATCACCAAAGACCTACAGAATACCAAGACAGGACTACTCAACATTCTGTCATAACGTACATGGGAAAAGGATCCCAGGAAGATAAGACATCTGTATATGTGTAAAAGAACCACATCTTCCACACCTACAACAAGCCAAACATTGTAATCAAACTTGCTGTAATAAAAAATAAAAAAAAAAATTAAAAACACGAACAAGAAGTAGTGAGACAAACTTGAAGGGCATTCTCCTGGCACATTCCATTCTAAATTCCAATCTAGAACACCACTTCCACTGAGGCTCTCTTGCCCTAGTAACCAGATTTTGTAAGGGTGAACTGCTGCCACCTTGTGGCCGTTTCACACAACAGCAGCTTTAATCCCAGCGCTAATGGTCAGTTGATATTCAAAATCATTGCAGGCCTGTAAATCACACCTGCCCTGAAAACAAATCCTGGGGTCACATATCGACCAAAAAATTCAAAGGACGTCCATATTTCAAAAGGACCGTTTCAAAAGGCATATTTTACGCACATTAGTGTTCTGCTTCTTTTCCTTTCTTTCCTTTTTTGTTAGAAAAAACGGGAATGGAAAAAGGCATCCCTCAGAATGGGCGAAAATCGTTGCAAACGAATCAATGGACAGAGGTTTAATCTCCAATATATATAAACAGCTCATGCAGCTTAATATTAAAAAGCAAACAACCCAATACAAAATTGGGCAGAAGATCTAAAGAGACGTTTCTTCAAAGAAGACACAGAGATGGCCAAGACGCACATGAAAATCTGCTCAACAGCACTAATTATTAGAGAAATGCAAATCAAAACTACAATGAGGTATCACCTCACACCCATTAGAGTCGGCATCATCAGAAAATCTACAAACAAAAATTCTGGGGAGGGTGTGGACAAAAGTAACCCTCTTCCACTATTGGTGGGAATGTAAATTGATACAGTAACTATGGAGAACAGTATGGAGGTCCCTTTAAAAAACTAAAAAGTGGAGAACCATCTGATCCAGCAATCCCACTTCTGAGCATATACCCATAGAAAAACAAAAATCAAAGAGACACATTCACCACAATGTTCATTGCAGCACTATTTACAATAGCCAGGTAATGGAAGCAACCTAAATGCCCACAGACAGAAGAACGGATAAAGACGTGGTACATATATAGAATGGAGTATTACTCAACCATATAAAGGAATGAAACTGGGTCATTTGTAGAGAACTCGATGTATCTAGAGACTGTCATACAGAGTGGAGTAAGTCAGAAACAGAAAAACAAATATTGTATATTAATGCCTATATTTGGTACCTAGAAAAGTGGTACAGATGAACTTGTTTCCAGGGCAGAAATAGAGACACACAGGTAGAGAACAAACGTATGGACACAAAGAGGGGGAAGCCATGGGGTGGTGGTGGAGGTGGGATGAGTTGGGAGATTGGGATTGACCTGTATACATGTAAATGCATAAAATACATAACTAATAATAACCTGCTGTATAAGAAAATAAATTTAAATTTCAAAATTTTTAAAAATAAAACAGAATAATGTTCTTCCATTCACACAGATGTATTTATATGAATGACTTATTTCCATGCTTATATCTATAAATACATAAAAGAGGAATAAAATTTAACTTGAAACAATGGAGAAAAAAAAACCTGAACCCAACAGTTATACAGAGGAAAACCCTATCAAGGCACTTACTCCAGCGGTAAACAATTCTGAAATTGGTCAGATGTGGAGAATCATCTCCCATACAGCCAGCAGCCCCACGCCACGCAAGGAGGGTCCTCATTGCAAAGCTGCGGGACCGTGCCGAGGCGTCTGTGAGTAAACGTGAGCTGAGCCCCAGGCCAGCTGCTGCTGAACTGTTCCCACCCTTCCCAGGTAAAACACCTGAATATGTACAAGGGCTTGAAAGCCTAGAAGAAGGTCAGTGGAGTCACACCAGCGACAGCACACAGGCCCACTTGGTGCCTGCAGGCCAGCCAGGATGGTTCTGGCCACAGGCGCTCTTCTGGAAGCTTTCCATTTTCCTGCCTGAGATACCCCTCCTATCCCGGCCCCCACTCCTTTTTTTCCTTCCTCACCTCAGCCCGGAGAGAAATTTCAGCAGACGTTATGGGTGACGCATCCTCTTCTTTACAGGAGGCAGCCTGGCAACTCATAAGCCTTGCCGTTCCCGAACCCTAACCGTAGCCCGGAATGGAAACCCACCACCAGCCCTATACCTTTCCCTACGCCGTAGCCTATTCCTGGCCCGTACGCAGGCACTGAAACTTTCATCAGCACGTATCTTGACCCTGCCATTTTGCCGTACCCTCACCTGTGCCCTAAGCCTTGCCGTTCCCTAACCCTAACCCTAGCCCGGAACGGAAACCCACCACAAGCCCTACACCTTACCCCCAAGCCGTAGCCTACTCCTGGTCCATACGCGGGCACTGATTTGTGCGTCAGCACGTAGCCTGACCTTCCCACATTACCGTAACGTCACCTGTGCCCTAAGCCTTGCCGTTCCCTAACCCTAACCCTAGTACGGAATGGAAACACACCACAAGCCCTACACCTAACCCCCAAGCCATAGCCTACACCTGGCCCGTACGCTGGCACTGACCCGTGTGTCAGCACGTAGCCAGACCCTCCCAAGTTTCCGTACCCTCACATGTGCCCTAAGCCTTGCTGTTCCCTAACACTAATCCTAGCCCGGAACGGAAACCCACCACCAGCCCTACACCTAACCCCCAACACGTGGCCTACTCCTGGCCGGTACGCTGGCACTGACCCGTGCGTCAGCACGTACCCTGACCCTCCCACGTTTCCGTACCCTCACCTGTGCCCAAAGCCTTGCAGTTCCCTAACCCTAACCCTAGCCCGGAAAGGAAACCCACCACCAGACCTAGACCTTACCCTACGACATAGCCAACTCCTGGCCTGTACGCTGGCACTGGCCCATCCGTCAGCACGTAGCCTGACGCTCCCACGTTTACGTACCCTCACCTGTGCCCTAAGCCTTTCCGTTCCCTAACCCTAAGCCTAGCCCGGAAAGGAAACCCACCACCAGCCCTACAACTAACCCCGAAGCCGTAGCCTACTCCTGGCCGGTACGCTGGCACTGACCCGTAGGTCAGCACGTAGCCTGACCCTCCCACGTTTACGTACCCTCACCTGTGCCCTAAGCCTTTCCGTTCCCTAACCCTAACCCTAGCCCGGAACGGAAACCCACCACCAGCCCTACAACTAACCCCGAAGCCGTAGCCTACTCCTGGCCGGTACGCTGGCACTGACCCGTGCGTCAGCACGTAACCTGACCCTCGCAAGTTTCTGTACCCTAACCTGTGCCCTAAGCCTTGCCGTTCCCTAACCCTAACCCTAGCCCATAACGGAAACCCACCACCAGCCCTACACCTTACCCTACGCCGTAGCCTACTCGTGGCCTGTACGCTGGCACTGAACCGTGCGTCAGCACGTAGCGAGACCCTCCCACTTTTCCGTACCCTCACCTGAGGACTAAGCCTTGCCGTTCCGTAACCCTAACCCTAGACCCGAACGGAAACCCACCACCAGCCCTACACTTTACCCTACGCCGTAGCCTACTCCTGGCCGGTACGCTGGCACTGACCCGTGCGTCAGCACGTTGTCTGACACTCCCACGTTTCCGTACCCTCACCTGTGCCCTAAGCCTTGCCTTTCACTAACCCTAACCATAGCCTGGAACGGAAACCCACCACCAACCCTACACCTTACCCTACGCCGTAGCCTACTCCTGGCCCGTACGCTGGCACTGACCCATGTGTCAGCACGTAGCCTGACCTTCCCACATTTCCGTACCCTCACCTGTGCCCTAAGCCTTGCCGTTCCCTAACCCTAACCCTAGTCCGGAACGGAAACCCACCACCATCCCTAGACATTACCCTACGCCGTAGCCTACTCCTGGTCTGTAGGTTGGCACTGACCCGTGCGTCATCACGTAGCCTGACACTCCCACGTTTCCGTACTCTCACCTGTGCCCTAAGCCTTGCCGTTCCCTCACCCTAACCCTAGCCAGGAACGGAAACCCACCACCAGCCCTACACCTTACCCTAAGCTGTAGCCTACTCCTGGCCCGTACGCTGGCACTAACACGCGCGTCAGCATGTAGCCTGACCGTCACACGTTTCCGTACCCTCACCTGTGCCCTAAGCCTTGCCGTTCCCTAACCCTAACCCTATTCCGAAAAGGAAACACACCAACAGCCCTACAGCTTACCCACAAGCCATAGCCTACTCCTGGCCCGTACGCTGGCACTGACCCGTGCGTCAGCATGTAGCCTGACCCTCCCACGTTTCCGTACCCTCACCTGTGCCCTAAGCCTTGACGTTCCCTAACCCTAACCCTAGCACGGAACGGAAACCCACCACCATCCCTAGACATTACCCTACGCTGTAGCCTACTCCTGGCCTGTACGTTGGCACTGGCCGGGGGGCATCACGTAGCCTGACACTCCCACGTTTCCGTACCCTCACCTGTGCCCTAAGCCTTGCCATTCCCTCACCCTAACCCTAGCCAGGAACGGAAACCCACCACCAGCCCTACACCTTACCCTACGCCGTAGCCTACTCCTGGCCCGTACGCTGGCACTAACCTGCGCGTCAGCACGTACCCTGACTGTCACACGTTTCCGTACCCTCACCTGTGCCCTAAGCCTTGCCGTTCCCTAACCCTAACCCTATTTCGAAAAGGAAACCCACTACCAGCCCTACACCTTACCCTACGCCGTAGCCTACACCTGGCCCGAACGCTGGCACTGACCCTTGCGTCAGCACGTAGCCTGACCCTACCACGTTTCCATACCCTCACCTGTGCCCTAAGACTTGCCGTTCCCTAAACCTAACCCTAGCCCGGAACGGAAATCCTGCACCAGCCCTAAACCTTACCCTACGCCGTAGCCTACTCCTGGCCCGTACGTTGGCACTGACCCGTGTGTCAGCATGTCGCCTGACCTTCACAAATTTCCGTACCCTCACCTGTGCTCTAAGCCTTGCCGTTCACTAACCCTAACCCTAGTACCGAACGGAAACCCACCACCAACCCTGCACCTAACCTCCAAGCCATAGCCTACTCATGGCCCGAACGCTGGCACTGACCCGTGCGTCAGCATGTAGCCTGACCGTCACACGTTTCCGTACCCTCACCTGTGCACTAAGCCTTTCCGTTCCCTAACCCTAACCCTAGCCCTGAACGGAAACCCACCACCAGCTCTACAACTAACCCCCAAGCCGTAGCCTACTCCTGGCCGGTACGCTGGCACTGACACATGCGTCAGCACGTAGCCTGACTCTCCCACGTTTCTGTACCCTAACCTGTGCCCCAAGCCTTGCCATTCCCTAAGCCTAACCCTAGCCCGGAACGGAAACCCACCACCATCCCTACACGTTACCCTATGCCGTAGCCTACTCTTGGCCTGTACGGTGGCACTGACACTTGCGTGAGCATGTAGCCTGACCCTCCCACGTTTCCGTACCCTCACCTGTGCCCTAAGCCTTGCCGTTGCCTAACCCTAACCTTAGCCCTGAACGGAAACCCACCACCAGCCCTACAACTTACCCCCAAGCCGTAGCCTAATCCTGGCCCGTTCGGTGGCAATAACCTGAGCATCAGCAAGTAGCCTGACCCTCCCACGTTTCCGTACCCTCACCCGTGCCCTAAGCCTTGCCGTTCCGTAACCCTAAACCTAGCCCGGAACGGAAACCCACCACCAGCCCTACACATTACCCTACGCCGTAGCCTACTCCTTGCCCATACGATGGCACTGACCAGTGCGTCAGCACGTAGCCTGACCCTCCCACGTTTCCGTACCCTCACCTGTGCCCTAAGCCTTGCCGTTCCGTAACCCTAACCATGGTCAACAATGCCAAACCACAACCAGCCCTCCACCTTACCCTACGCCGTAGCCTACTCCTGGCCCGTACGCAGGCACTGAACCATGCATCAGTACGTAGCCTGACCCTCCCACGTTTCCGTACCTTCACCTGTGCCCTAAACCTTGACGTTCCCTAACCCTAACCCTAGCCCGGAATGGAAACCCACCACCATCCCTAGACATTACCCTCCGCCGTAGCCTACTCCTGGCCTGTATGCTGGCACTGACCCGTGCGTCAGCACGTAGCCTGACCCTCCCACGTTTTCGTACCCTCACCTGAGCACTAAACCTTGCCATTCCGTAACCCTAAACCTAGCCCCGAATGGAAACCCACCACCAGCCCTACAACTTAACCCCAAGCCGTAGCCTACTCCTGGCCCGTACTCTGGCACTGACACGTGCGTCAGCAAGTAGTCTGACCCTCCCACGTTTCAGGACCCTCAACTGTGCCCTAAGCCTGGCCGTTCCTAACACTAACCCTAGCCCAAAAATGAAACCCACCACCAGCTCTAAACCTTACCGACAAGCCGTAGCCTAATCCTGGCCCGTACACTGGCACTGACCCGTGCGTCAGCACGTAGCCTGACCCTCCCACGTTTCCGTACCCTAACATGTGCCCTAAGCTTTGCCGTTCCCTAACCCTAAATGTAGCCCGGAACGGAAACCCACAACCAGCCCTACACTTTACCCTACGCCGTAGCCTACTCCTGGCCCGTACGCTGGCACTGACCCGTGCGTCAGTAAGTAGCCTGACCCTCCCATGTTTCCGTACCCTCACATGTGCCCTAAGCCTTGACGTTCCCTAACCCTAACCCTAGCCCTGAACGGAAACCCACCACCTGCCCTACACCTTAACCTACGCCGTAGCCTACTCCTGGCCCATACGCTAGCACTGACCCGTGCGTCAGCACGTAGCCTGACCCTCCCACGTTTCCGTACCCTCACCTGTGCCCTAAGCCTTGCCGTTCCCTAACCCTAACCCTAGGCCGGAACGAAACCCACCACCAGCTCTAAACCTTTCCCTACAGGGTAGCCTACGCCTCGCCCGTACGCTCGCACTGACCCGTGCGTCAGCATGTACTTTAACACTCCCACGTTTCCGTACCCTCACCTGGGCCCTAAGCATTGCCGTTCCCTAACACTAACCCTATCCCGGAACGGAAACCCACCACCAGGCCTACACCTTACCCTACGCCGTAGCCTACTCCTAGCCCGAACTCTGGCACTGACCTGTGCGTCAGCACGTAGCCTGACCTTCCCACATTTCCGTACCCTCACCTGTGCCCTAAGGCTTGCCGTTCCGTAACCCTAATCCTAGTACGGAACGGAAACCCACCACCAGCCCTAAACATAACGCCCAAACCATAGCCTACTCCTGGCCCGTACGCTGGCACGGACCCGTGCGTCAGCAAGTATCCTGACCCTCCCACGTTTCCGTACCCTCACCTGTGCCCTAAGGCTTGCCGTTCCCTAACCCTAACCCTAGCCTGGAATGGAAACCCACCACCAGCCCTACATCTAACCCCCAAGCCGTAGCCTACTCCTAGGGGTACGCTGGCACTGACACGTGCGTCAGCACGTAGCCTGACCCTCCCACGTTTCCGTACCCTCAACTGTGCCTTAAGCTTTGCCGTTCACTAACCCTAACCCAAGCCTGGAACAGAATCCAACACCAGGCATACACTCTTCCCTACGCCGTAGCCTATTCCTGGCCCATACGCTGGCACTGACCCTTGCGTCAGCACGTAGCCTGACCCTCCCACGTTTCCGTACCCTCACCTGTGCCCTAAGCCTTGACGTTCGTCAACCCTAACCCTAGCCTGGAAGAGAAACACACCACCAGCCCTACACCTTACCACCACGCCGTAGCCTACTCCTGGCCCATATGCCGGCACTGACCCGTGCGTCAGCACGTAGCCTGACCCTCCCACGTTTCCGTAACCTCACCTGTGCCCTAAGCCTTGCCGTTCCCTAACCCTAACCCTAGCCCAGAACGAAAACCCACCACCAGCCCTACACCTTACACTATGCCGTAGCCTACACCTGGCCCGTACGCGGGTAACAACCTGTGCTTCAGCACGTAGCCTGACCCTCCCATGTTACCATACCCTCACCTGTGTCCTAAGCCTTGCCGTGCCCTTACCCTAACCCTAGCCTGGAACGGAAACCCACCACCAGCCTTAAATCTTTCCCTACTGGGTAGCCAACTCCTCGCCCGTACGCTCGCACTGACCCATGCGTCAGTATGTAGTTTAACACTCCCACGTTTCCGTACCCTCACCTGGGCCCTAAGCATTGCCGTTCCCTAACACTAACCCTAGCCCGGAACGGAAACCCACCACCAGCCCTACACCTTACCCTACGCCGTAGCCTACTCATGGCCCGAACTCTGGCACTGACCCGTGCGTCAGCACGTAGCCTGACCCTCCCACGTTTCCTTACCCTCACCTGTGCCCTAAGCCTTGCCGTTCCCTAACCCTAACCCTAGCCCGCAAAGGAAACCCACCACTAGCCCTACACCTTACCCAACGCGGTCGCCTACTCCTGGCCCGTACACTGGCACTGACACGTGCGTCAGCACGTAGCCTGACCTTCCCACATTTCCGTACCCTCACCTGTGCCGTAATGCTTGCCTTTCACTAACCCTAACCCTAGTACGGAACGGAAACCCACCACCAGCCCTAAACCTAACGCCCAAACCGTAGCCTACACCTGGCCCGTACGCTGGCACTGACCCGTGCGTCAGCATGTAGCCTGACCCTCCCACGTTTCCGTACCCTCACCTGTGCCCTAAGCCTTGCCGTTTCCTAAACTTAACCCTAGCCCGGAACGAAAACCCACCACCAGCCCTACACCTTACCCTATGCCGTAGCCTACACCTGGCCCGTACACGGGCACTGACCTGTGCTTCAGCACGTAGCCTGACCCTCCCATGTTACCGTACCCTCACCTGTGCCCTAAGCCTTGCCGTTCCCTAACCCTAACCCTAGCCCTGAACTGAAACACACCACCAGCCCTAAAATTTACCCACAAGCCGTAGCCTACTCCTGGCCCGTACGCTGGCACTGACCCGTGCGTCAGCACGTAGCCTGAACCTCCCACGTTTCTGTACCATCACCTGTGCCCTAAGCCTTGCCGTTCCCTCACCCTCACCCTAGCCATGAACAGAAACCCACCAGCAGCCCTATACCTTACCCTACGCCGTTGCCTACTCCTGGCACGTACGCTGGCACTGACACGTGCGTCAGCATGTAGCCTGAACCTCACATATTTCCGTACCCTCACCTGTGCCCTAAGCCTTGCCATTCCCTAACCCTAACCCTAGTCCGGAACGGAAACCCACCACCAGCCCTACAGCTTACCCCCAAGCCATAGCTTGTTCCTGGCCCATACGCTGGCTCTGACCCGTGCGTCAGCATGTAGCCTGACTCTCCCACGTTTCCGTACCCTCACCTGTGCCCTCAGCCTTGCCGTTCCCTAACCCTAACCATAGCCCGGAACGGAAACCCACCACCAGCCCTACAACTAACCCCCAAGCCGTAGCCTACTCCTGGCCAGTACGCAGGCACTGACCCGTGCATCATCACGTACCCTGACCCTCCCACGTTTCCGTACCCTCACCTGTGCCCTAAGCCTTGCCGTTCCCTAACCCTAACCCTAACCCGGAACGGAAACCCACCACCAACCCTACAACTTACCCCCAAGCCGTAGCCTACACCTGGCCCATACGTTGGCACTGACCCGTGCGTCAGCACGTAGCCTGACCCTCCCTCGTTTGCGGACCCTCACCTGGGCCCTAAGCCTTGCCGTTCCCTAACCCTATCCCTAGCCCGGAACAGAAACCCACCACAAGCCCTACACCTTTCCCTACGCCGTAGGCTATTCCTGGCTCGTACGCAGGCACTGAACCTTTCATCAGCACGTAGCCTGACCCTCCCACGTTGACGTACTCTCACCTGTGCCCTAAGCCTTGCCGGTCACTAACCCTAACCCTAGCCCGGAACGGAAACCCACCCCCAGCCCTACACCTTACCCCCAAGCCGTAGCCTACTCCTGGCCGGTACGCTGGCACTGACACGTGCGTCAGCACGTAGCCTGACCCTCACACGTTTCCGTACCCTCACCTGTGCCCTAAGCCTTGCCGTTCCCTAACCCTAACCCTAGGCCGGAACAGAAACCCACCAACAGCACTACACCTTACCACCACGCCGTAGCCTACTCCTGGCCCATATGCTGGCACTGACCCGTGCATCAGCACGTATCCTGACCCTCCCACGTTTCCGTAACCTTACATGTGCCCTAAGCCTTGCCATTCCCTATCACTAACCCTAGCCCGGAACGGAAACCCACCACCAGCCCTAAACCTTACTCTATGCCGTAGACTACACCTGGCCCGTACGCGGGCACTGACCTGTGCTTCAGCACGTAGCCTGACCCTCCCACCTTTCCGTACCCTCACCTATGCCCTAAGCCTTGCCGTTCCCTAACTCTAACCCTAGCCCGAAACGGAATTTCACCAACAGCCCTACAACTTACCCCCAAGCCGTAGCCTACTCCTGGTCCGTCCACTGGCACTGACCCGTGCGTCAGCACGTAGCCTGACCCTCCGACGTTTCCGTACACTCACCTGTGCCCTAAGCCTTGCCGTTCTCTAACCCTAACCCTAGCCCGGAACGGAAACCCACCACCAGCCCTACACCTTACCCTACAACGTAGCCTACTCTTGGCCCGTACGCGGTCACTGACCCGTGCGTCAGCACGTAGCCTGAACCCCCCACGTTTCCGTACCCTCACCTGTGCCCTAAGCCTTGACGTTCCCTAACCCTAACGCTAGCCCGGAACGGAAACCCACCACCAGCCCTAAACCTTTCCCTACGCCGTAGCCTACTCCTGGCCCATACGGTGGCACTGACCCGTGTGTCAGCATGTAGACAGACACCCCCAAGTTTCCATACCCTCACATGGGCCCTAAACCTTGCCTTTCCCTAACCCTAACCCTAGCCCGGAACGGAAACACACCACCTGCCCTACAACTAACGCACAAGCCATAGCCTAGTCCTGGCCCGTAGGCTGGCAATGACCCATGCGGCAGCACGTAGCCTGACCCTCCCACGTTTCCGTACCCTCACCTGTGACCTAAGCCTTGCCGTTGCCTAACCCTAACCCTAGCCCGAATAGGAAACCCACCACCAGCCCTACAACTTACCCCCAAGCCGTAGCCTACTCCTGGTCCGTACACTGGCACTGACCCATGCGTCAGCACGTAGCCTGACCCTCCCACCTTTCCGTAACGTCACCTGTGCCCTAAGCATTGCCGTTCCCTAACCCTAACCCTAGCCCAGAATGGAAACCCACCACCAGCCCTAAACCTTTCCCTACGCCGTAGCCTACTCCTGGCCCGTACGCTGGCACTGATCCGTGCGTCAGCATGTAGACTGACACCCCACGTTTCCAAACCCTCACCTGGGCCCTAAACCTTGCCGTTCCCTAACACTAACCCTAGCCCGGAATGGAAACCCACCACCAGCCCTAAAACTTACCCCCATGCCATAGCCTACTGCTGGCCCGTACACAGGCACTGACCCGTGCGGCAGCACGTAGCCTGACCCTCCCACTTTTCCGTACCCTCAGCTAAGCCCTAAGCCTTGGGCTTCCCTAACACTAACCCAAGCCCGGAACGGAAACCCACCACAAGCCCTACACCTTAACGTATGCCGTAGCTTATTCCTGGCCCGTACACTGGCACTGACACGTGCGTCAGCACGTAGCCTGACCCTCCCACGTTTCTGTACCCTCCCCTGTGCCCTAAGCCTTGCCGTTCCCTAACCCTAACCCTAGCCAGGAACGGAAACCCACCAGAAGCCCTAAACCTTACCATATGCCGTAGCCCAATCCTGGCTCGTACGCTGGCACTGACCTGTGCGTCAGCATGTAGCCTGACCCTCCCAGGTTTGTGGACCCTCACATGTGCCCTAAGCCTTGCCATTCCCTAACCCTAACCCTAGGCCGGAACGGAAACCCACCACCAGCCCTACACGTTTCCCTATGCCATAGCCTATTCCTGGCCCATACGCAGGCACTGACCCTTTCATCAGCACGTAGCCTGACCCTCCCACGTTTCCGTACCCTCACCTGTGCCCTAAGCATTGCCGTTCCCTAACCCTAACCCTAGCCCGGAACGGAAACCCAACACCAGCCCTACACCTTACCCCCAAGTCGTAGCCTACTCCTGGTCCATACGCTGGCACTGACCTGTGCGTCAGCACGTAGCCTGAACTTCCCACATTACAGTACCCTCACCTGTGCCCTAAGCCTTGCCGTTCCCTAACTCTAACCCTAGTACAGAACGGAAACACACCACCAGCCCTACACCTAACCCCCAAGCCATAGCCTACCCCTGGCCCGTACACTGGCACTGACCCGTGCGTCAGCACGTAGCCTGACCCTCCCACATTTCCGTACCCTCACCTGTGCCCTAAGCCTTGCTGTTCCCTAACACTAAGCCTAGCCTGGAACGGAAACATACCACCAACCCTACACCTAACCACCAAGCCGTAGCCTACTCCTGGCCGGTACGCTGGCACTGACACGTGCATCAGCATGTAGCCTGACCCTCCCACGTTTCCGTAACCTCACCTGTGCCCTACGCTTTGCCATTCCCTAACCCTAACTGTAGCCCGAAAGGGAAACAGCCCTACACATTACACTATGCCGTAGCTTACTCCTGGCCGGTACGCTGGCACTGACACGTGCATCAGTATGAAGCCTGACCCTCCCACGTTTCCGTACCCTCACCTGTGCCCTAAGCCTTGCCGTTCCCTCACCCTAACCCTAGCCAGGAACGGAAACCCACCAGCAGCCCTAAACCTTACCCTACGCCGTAGCCTACTCCTGGCACGTACGCTGGCACTGACCCGTGCGTCAGCACGTAGCCTGACCCTCCCACCTTTCCGTACCCTCACCTGTGCCCTAAGCCTTGCCGTACCCTAACCCTAACCGTAGCCCAGAATGGAAACCCACCACCAGCCCTAGACCTTTCCCTACGCCGTAGCCTACTCCTGGCCCGTACGCTGGCACTGACCCGTGCGTCAGCACGTAGCCTGACACTCCCACGTTTCCGTACCCTCACCTGTGCCCTATGCCTTGCCGTTCCCTAACCCTAACCCTAGCACAGAACGGAAACCCTCCTCCAGCCCTACACCTTACCCTATGCCGTAGCCTACACCTGGCCCGTATGTTGGCACTGACACGTGCGTCAGCACGTATCCTGACCTGCCCACGTTTCCGTACCCTCACCTGTGCCCTAAGCCTTGCCGTTCCCTAACCCTAACCCTAGCCTGGAACGGAAACCCACCTCCAGCCCTACACCTTTCCCTACGCCGTAGCCTATTCCTGGGTCGTACGCAGGCACTGACACTTTCATCAGCACTTAGCCTGACCCTCCCACGTTTCTGTACCCTCACCTGTGCCCTAAGCCTTGCCGTTCACTAACCCTAACCCTAGCCCGGAACGGAAACCCACCACCAGCCCTACAACTTACCCCCAAGCCGTAGCCTACTCCTGGCCGGTACGATGGCACTGACACGTGCGTCAGCACGTAGCCTGACCTTACCACGTTTCCGTACCCTCACCTGTGCCCTAAGCCTTGCCGTTCCCTCACCCTAACCCTAGACAGGAACGGAAAACCACCAGCAGCCCTAAACCTTACCCTACGCTGTAGCCTACTCCTGGCACGTACGCTGGCACTGACCCGTGCGTCAGCACGAAGCCTGACCCTCACACGTTTCTGTACCCTCACCTGTGCCCTAAGCGTTGCCGTTCCCTAACCCTAACCCTAGTCCGGAACGGAAACCCACCACCAGCCCTACAGCTTACCACCAAGCCATAGCCTATTCCTGGCCCGTACGCTGGCACTGACCCGTGTGTCAGCATGTAGCCTGAACCTCCCACGTTTCCGTACCCTCACCTGTGCCCTAAGCCTTGCCGTTCACTAACCCTAACCCTAGCCCAGAAGGGAAACCCAACACCAACCCTACAACTATCCCCCAAGCCGTAGCCTACTCCTGGCTGGTACGCTGGCACTGACCCGTGCATCGACACATAGCCTGACCCTCCCCCGTTTCCGTACCCTCACCTGTGACCTAAGCCTTGCCATTCCCTAACCCTAACCCTAGCCCGGAACGGAAACCCACCACCAGCCCTACACCTTTCCCTACGCCGTAGCCTATTCCTGGCCCATACGCAGGCACTGAACCTTCCATCAGCACGTAGCCTGACCCTCCCACGTTTACGTACCCTCACCTGTGCCCTAAGCCTTTCCGTTCCCTAACCCTAACCCTAGCCCGGAACGGAAACACAACACCAGCCCTACACCTTACCCCCAAGCCGTAGCCTACTCCTGGTCCATACGCTGGCAATGACCTGTGCGTCAGCACGTAGCCTGAACTTCCCACATTACCGTACCCTCACCTGTGCCCTAAGCCTTGCCGTTCCCTAACCCTAACCCTAGTATGGAACGAAAACACACCACAAGCCCTACACCTAACCCCCAAGCCATAGCCTAATGCTGGCCCGTACACTGGCACTGACACGTGCGTCAGCACGTAGCCTGCCCCTCCCACGTTTCCGTACACTCACCTGTGCCCTAAGCCTTGCCGTTCCCTAACCAAAACCCTAACCCGGAACGGAAACCCACCACCATCCCTAAACCTTTCCCTACTGGGTATCCTACTCCTCGCCCGTACGCTCGCACTGACCCGTGCGTCAGCATGTAGTTTGACCCTCCCACGTTTCCGTACCCTCACCTGGGCCCTAAGCCTTGCCATTCACTAACACTAACCTTAGTCCGGAACGGAAACCCACCACCAGCCCTACATCTTACCCTATGCCGTAGCCTACACCTGGCCCATACGCAGGCACTGACCTGTGCTTCAGCACGTAGCCTGACCCTCCCACGTTTGCAGACCCTCACCTGTGCCCTAAGACTTGCCGTTCCCTAACCCTAACCCTAGCCCGGAACGGAATCCCTCCACAAGCCCTACACCATTCTCTACGCCGTAGCCTATTCCTGGCTCGTACGCAGGCACTGACACTTTCATCAGCACGTAGCCTGAACCTCCCACGTTTCTGTACCCTCAACTGTGCCCTAAGCCTTGCCGTTCACTAACCCTAACCCTAGCCCGGAATGGAAACCCACCACCAGCCCTACAACTTACCCCCAAGCCGTAGCCCACTCCTGGCCGGTACGCTGGCACTGACACGTGCGTCAGCACGTAGCCTGACCCTCACACGTTTCCGTACACTCACCTGTGCCCTAAGCCTTGCCGTTTCCTAACCCTAACCCTAGCCCGGAACAGAAACCCACCACCAGCCCTACACTCTACCGTACGCCATAGCCTATTCCTGTCCCGTACGCTGGCACTGAGCTGTGCGTCAGCACGTAGCCTGACCCTCCCACGTTTCCGTACCCTCACCTGTGCCCTAAGCCTTGATGTTCCCTAACCCTAACCCTAACCCAGAACAGAAACCCACCACCAGCCCTACAACTTACCACCACGCCGTATCCTACTCCTGGCCCATATGCTGGCACAGACCCGTGCGTCAGCACGTAGCCTGACCCTCCCACGTTTCCGTAACCTCAGCTGTGCCCTAAGCCTTGCCGTTCCCTAACCTTAACCCTAGCCCGGAACGGAAACCCACCACCAGCCCTACACCTTACCCTATGCCGTAGCCTACACCTGGCCCGTACACGGGCACTGACCTGTGCTTCAGCACGTAACCTGACCCTCCCATGTTACCGTACCCTCACCTGTACCCTAAGTCTTGCCGTTCCCTAACCCTAACCCTAGCCCGGAACGGAAACCCACCAACAGCCCTAAAACTTACCCACAAGCCGTAGCCTACTCCTGGCCCGTACTCTGGCACTGACCCGTGCGTCAGCACGTAGCCTGACCCTCCCACGTTTCCATAACCTCAACTGTGCCCTAAGCCTTGCCGTTCCCTCACCCTAACCCTAGCCAGGAACGGAAACCCACCAGCAGCCGTACACCTAACCCTACGCCGTAGCCTACTCCTGGCCCGTACACTGGCACTGACCCGTGCATCAGCACGTAGCCAGACCCTCCCACGTTTCCGTACCCTCACCTGGGCCCTAAGCCTTGCCGTTCCCTCACCCTAACCCTAGTACGGAAAGGAAACCCACCACCAGCCCTACATCTAACCCCCAAGACGTAGCCTACTCCTGGCAGGTACGCTGGCACAGACACGTGCGTCAGCACGTAGCCTGACCCTCCCACGTTTCCGTACCCTCACCTGTGCCCTAAGCCTTGCCGTTCCCTAACCCGAACCCTAGCCCGGATCAGAATCCCACCACCAGCCCTACACTCTACCCTACGCCGTAGCTTATTCCTGGCCCGTACGCTGGCACTGACCAGTGCGTCAGCACGTAACCTGACCCTCCCACGTTTCCGTACCCTCACCTGTGCCCTAAGCCTTGACGTTCGCTAACCCTAACCCTAGCCCGGAACAGAAACCCACCACCAGCCCTACAACTTACCACCACTCCGTAGCCTACTCCTGGCCCATATGCTGGCACTGACACGTGCGTCAGCATGTAGCCTAACCCTCCCACGTTTCCGTAACGTCACCTGTGCCCTAAGCCTTGCCGTTCCCTAACCCTAACCCTAGCCCGGAACGGAAATCCCCCACCAGCCCTACACCTTACCCTATGCTGTAGCCTACACCTGGCCCGTACGCGGGTAATGACCTGTGTTTCAGAACGTAGCCTGACCCTCCCATGTTACCATACACTCACCTGTGCCCTAAGCCTTGCCGTTCCCTAACCCTTACCCTAGTATGGAACGGAAACCCACCACCAGCCCTACACCTAACGCCCAAGCCATAGCCTACTCCTGGCCCGTACGCTGGCACTGACCAGTGCGTCAGCACGTAGCCTGACCCTCCCACGTTTCCGTACCCTCACCTGTGCCCTAAGCCTTGACGTTCCCTAACCCTAACCCTAGCCCAGAACGGAAACCCACCACCACCCCTAGACCTTACCGTACGCCGTAGCCTAATCCTGGCCTGTACGCTGGCACTGACCCATGCGTCAGCACGTAGCCTGACCCTCCCACGGTTCTGTACCCTCACCTGTGCCCTAAGCCTTGCCATTCCCTAACCCTAACCCTAGTCCGGAATGGAAACACACCACCAGCCCTACAACTAACGCCCAAGCCATAGCCTAGTCCTGGCCCGTACGCTGGCACTGACCCGTGCGGCAGCACGTAGCCTGACCCTCCCACGTTTCCGTACCCTCACCTGTGCCCTAAGCCTTGCCATTGCCTAACCCTAACCCTAGCCCGAAACGGAACCCCACCACCAGCCCTACACCTTACCCTAAGCCGTAGCCTACTCCTGGTCCGTACACTGGCACAGACCCGTGCGTCAGCACGTAGCCTGACCCTCCTACCTTTCCGTACCCTCACCTGTGCCCTAAGCCTTGCCGTACCCTAACCCTAACCGTAGCCCGGAACGGAAACCCACCACCAGCCCTAGACCTTTCCCTACGCCGTAGCCTACTCCTGGCCCGTACGCTGGCACTGACCCATGTGTCAGCACGTAGCCTGACACTCCCACGTTTCCGTACCCTCACCTGTGCCCTATGCCTTGCCGTTCCCTAACACTAACCCTAGCACAGAACGGAAACCCTCCTCCAGCCCTACACATTACCCTATGCCGTAGCCTACACCTGGCCCGAATGTTGGCACTGACACGTGCGTCAGCACGTATCCTGACCTGCCCACGTTTCCGTACCCTCACCTGTGCCCTAAGCCTTGCCGTTCCCTTACCCTAACCCTAGCCCGGAACGGAAACCCACCACCAGCCCTACAACTTACCCCCAAGCTGTAGCCTACTCCTGGCCCGTATGCTGGCACTGACCCATGTGTCAGCACGTAGCCTGACCCTCCCACGTTTCCGTACCCTCACCTGTGCCCTATGCCTTGCCGTTCCCTAACCCTAACCCTAGCACTGAACGGAAACCCACCTCCAGCCCTACACTTTACCCTATGCCGTAGCCTACACCTGGCCCGTACGTGGGCACTGACCCGTGTGTCAGCACGTAGCCTAACCCTCCCACGTTTCCGTACCCTCACCTCTGCCCTAAGCCTTGTCGTTCCCTAACCCTAACCCTAGCCCGGAACGGAAAACCACCACCAGACCTAAACATTACCCAGAAGCCGTAGCCTACACCTGGCCCGTATGCTGGCACTGACCCATGCGTCATCACGTAGCCTGACCCTCCCACGTTTCCGTACCCTCACCTGTGCCCTAAGCCTTGACGTTCCCTAACCCTAACCCTAGCCCGGAACAGAAACCCACCACCAGCCCTAGACCTTACACTACGGCATAGCCTACTCCTGGCCTGTACGCTGACACTGACACGTGCGTCAGCACGTAGCCTGACCCTCCCACGTTTCCGTACCCTCACCTGTGCCCTAAGCTTTGCCGTTCCATAACCCTAACCCTAGCCAGGAACGGAAATCCACCACCAGGCCTACACCTTAGCGTACGCCGTAACCTACTCCTGGCCCGTACGCTGACACTGACCCGTGCGTCAGCACGTAGCCTGACACTCCCACGTTTCCGTACCCTCACCTGTGCCCAAAGCTTTGCCGTTCCCTAACAATAACCCTAGCCCGGAATGGAAACCCACCACCAGCCCTATACCTTTCCCTACGCCGTAGCCTACTCCTGGCCCAAACGCTGGCATTGAACCGTGCGTCAGCACGTAGCCTGACACTCCCACGTTTCCGTACCCTCACCTATGCCCTAAGCCTTGCAGTTCCCTAACACTAACCCTAGCCCAGAACGGAAACCCACCACCAGCCCTACACCTTACCTTACGCCGTCACCTACTCCTGGCCCATACACTGGCACTGACACGTGCTTCAGCATGTAGCCTGACCTTCCCACATTTCCGTACCCTCACCTGTGCCCTAAGGCTTGCCGTTCCCTAACCCTAACCCTAGTACGGAAAGGAAATCCACCACCAGCCCTACATCTAACCCCCAAGACGTAGCCTACTCCTGGCAGGTACGCTGGCACAGACACGTGCGTCAGCACGTAGCCTGACCCTCCCACGTTTCCGTACCCTCACGTGTGCCCTAAGCCTTGCCGTTCCCTAACCCTAACCCTAGCCCGGATCAGAATCCCACCACCAGCCCTACACTCTACCCTACGCCGTAGCTTATTCCTGGCCCGTACGCTGGCACTGACCAGTGCGTCAGCACGTAACCTGACCCTCCCACGTTTCCATACCCTCACCTGTGCCCTAAGCCTTGACGTTCGCTAACCCTAACCCTAGCCCGGAACAGAAACCCACCACCAGCCCTACAACTTACCACCACTCCGTAGCCTACTCCTGGCCCATATGCTGGCACTGACACGTGCGTCAGCATGTAGCCTAACCCTCCCACGTTTCCGTAACGTCACCTGTGCCCTAAGCATTGCCGTTCCCTAACCCTAACCCTAGCCCGGAACGGAAATCCCCCACCAGCCCTACACCTTACCCTATGCTGTAGCCTACACCTGGCCCATACGCGGGTAATGACCTGTGTTTCAGAACGTAGCCTGACCCTCCCATGTTACCATACACTCACCTGTGCCCTAAGCCTTGCCGTTCCCTAACCCTTACCCTAGTACGGAACGGAAACCCACCACCAGCCCTGCACCTAACGCCCAAGCCATAGCCTACTCCTGGCCCGTACGCTGGCACTGACCCGTGCGTCAGCACGTAGCCTGACCCTCCCACGTTTCCGTACCCTCACCTGTGCCCTAAGCCTTGCCGTTCCCTAACCCTAACCGTAGCCCTGAATGGAAACACACCACCAGCCCTACACCTTATCCGCAAGCCGTAGCCTACTCCTGGCCCATATGCTAGCACTGACCCGTGTGTCAGCACGTAGCCTGACCCGCCCACGTTTCCGTACCCTCAACTGTGCCCTAAGCCTTGACGTTCCCTAACCCTAACCCTAGCCCAGAACGGAAACCCACCACCAGCCCTAGACCTTACCGTACGCCGTAGCCTAATCCTGGCCTGTACGCTGGCACTGACCCATGCGTCAGCACGTAGCCTGACCCTCCCACGGTTCTGTACCCTCACCTGTGCCCTAAGCCTTGCCATTCCCTAACCCTAACCCTAGTCCGGAATGGAAACACACCACCAGCCCTACAACTAACGCCCAAGCCATAGCCTAGTCCTGGCCCGTACGCTGGCCCTGACCCGTGCGGCAGCACGTAGCCTGACCCTCCCACGTTTCCGTACCCTCACCTGTGCCCTAAGCCTTGCCATTGCCTAACCCTAACCCTAGCCCGAAACGGAAACCCACCACCAGCCCTACACCTTACCCTAAGCCGTAGCCTACTCCTGGTCCGTACACTGGCACAGACCCGTGCGTCAGCACGTAGCCTGACCCTCCCACCTTTCCGTACCCTCACCTGTGCCCTAAGCCTTGCCGTACCCTAACCCTAACCGTAGCCCGGAACGGAAACCCACCACCAGCCCTAGACCTTTCCCTACGCCGTAGCCTACTCCTGGCCCGTACGCTGGCACTGACCCATGTGTCAGCACGTAGCCTGACACTCCCACGTTTCCGTACCCTCACCTGTGCCCTATGCCTTGCCGTTCCCTAACACTAACCCTAGCACAGAACGGAAACCCTCCTCCAGCCCTACACATTACCCTATGCCGTAGCCTACACCTGGCCCGAATGTTGGCACTGACACGTGCGTCAGCACGTATCCTGACCTGCCCACGTTTCCGTACCCTCACCTGTGCCCTAAGCCTTGCCGTTCCCTTACCCTAACCCTAGCCCGGAACGGAAACCCACCACCAGCCCTACAACTTACCCCCAAGCAGTAGCCTACTCCTGGCCCATATGCTGGCACTGACCCGTGTGTCAGCACGTAGCCTGACCCTCCCACGTTTCCGTACCCTCACCTGTGCCCTATGCCTTGCGGTTCCCTATCCCTAACCCTAGCACAGAACGGAAACCCACCTCCAGCCCTACACTTTACCCTATGCCGTAGCCTACACCTGGCCCGTACGTGGGCACTGACCCGTGTGTCAGCACGTAGCCTAACCCTCCCACGTTTCCGTACCCTCACCTCTGCCCTAAGCCTTGTCGTTCCCTAACCCTAACCCTAGCCCGGAACGGAAAACCACCACCAGCCCTAAACATTACCCAGAAGCCGTAGCCTACACCTGGCCCGTATGATGGCACTGACCCGTGCGTCATCACGTAGCCTGACCCTCCCACGTTTCCGTACCCTCACATGTGCCCTAAGACTTGACGTTCCCTAACCCTAACCCTAGCCCGGAACAGAAACCCACCACCAGCCCTAGACCTTACACTACGGCATAGCCTACTCCTGGCCTGTATGCTGACACTGACACGTGCGTCAGCACGTAGCCTGACCCTCCCACGTTTGCGGACCCTCACCTGTGCCCTAAGCCTTGCCATTCCCTAACCCTAACCCTAGCCCGGAACGGAAACCCACCACCAGCCCTACACCTTTCCCTACGCCGTAGCCTATTCCTGGCCCATACGCAGGCACTGAACCTTCCATCAGCACGTAGCCTGACCCTCCCACGTTTACGTACCCTCACCTGTGCCCTAAGCCTTTCCGTTCCCTAACCCTAACCCTAGCCCGGAACGGAAACACAACACCAGCCCTACACCTTACCCCCAAGCCGTAGCCTACTCCTGGCCCGTACGCTGGCACTGACCCGTGCGTCAGCACGTAGCCTGACCCTCCCACGGATCTCAACCATCACCTGTGCCCTAAGACTTGCCGTTCCCTCACCCTCACCCTAGCCATGAACAGAAACCCACCAGCAGCCCTACACCTTACCCTACGCCATAGCCTACTCCTGGCACGTACGCTGGCACTGACACGTGCGTCAGCACGTAGCCTGACCCTCCCACGTTTCCGTACCCTCACCTGTGCCCTAAGCTTTGACGTTCCCTAACCCTAACCCTAGCCCGGAACAGAAACCCACCAACAGCCCTACAGCTTACCACAACGCCGTAGCCTACTCCTGGCCCATATGCTGGCACTGACCCGTGCGTCAGCAAGTAGCCTGACCCTCCCACGTTTCCGTAACCTCACATGTGCCCTAAGCCTTGCCATTCCCTAACCCTAACCCTAGCCCGGAACGGAAAACCACCACCAGCCCTACACCTTACTCTATGCCGTAGACTACACCTGGCCCATACGCGGGCACTGACCTGTGCTTCAGCACGTAGCCTGACCCTCCCATGTTACTGTACCCTCACCTGTGCCATAAGCCTTGCCGTTCCCTAACCCTAACCCGAGCCCGGCACGGAATCCCAGCACTAGCCCTACACCTTATCGTATGCCGTAGCCTAGTCCTGGCCCGTACGCTGGCACTGACCCGTGCGTCAGCATGTAGCCTGACCCTCCCACGTTTCCGTACCCTCACCTGTGCCCTAAGCCTTGCCGTTCCCTAACCCTAACCCTAGCCCGGAACGGAAACCCACCACAATTCCTACACCTTACCATACGCCGTAGCCTACTCCTGGCCCGTACGCTGGCACTGACCCGTGAGTCAGCACGTAGGCTGACCCTCTCACGTTTCCGTACCCTCACCTGTGCCCTAAGACTTGCGGTTCCCTCACCCTAACCCTAGCCATGAACGGAAACCCACCAGCAGCCCTAAACCTTACCCTACACCATAGCCTACTCCTGGCCCATACGCTGGCACTGACCCGTGCGTCAGCACGTAGCCTGACCCTCACACGTTTCCGTACCCTCACCTGTGCCCTAAGCCTTGCCGTTCCCTTACCCTAGCCCTAGCCCGGAACGGATACCCACCACCAGCCGTACTCCTTAGCCTATGCCGTAGCCTACTCCTTGCCTGTACCCTGGCACTGACCCGTGCGTCAGCACGTAGCCAGACCCTCCCACGTTTCCGTACCATCACCTGTGCCCTAAGCCTTGCCGTTCCCTAACCCTACCCATAGCCCGGAACGAAATCCCACCACCAGGCCTACACCTTTCCCTACGCCGTAGCCTATTCCTGGCCCGTACGCTGGCACTGACACGTGTGTCAGCACGTAGCCTGACCCTCCCACGTTTCCGTACCCTCACCTGTGCCCTAAGCCTTGCCGTTCCCTAACCCTAACCCGGAACGGAAACCCACCACCATCCCTAAACCTTTCCCTACTGGGTAGCCTACTCCTCGCCCGTACGCTCGCACTGAACCGTGCGTCAGTATGGAGTTTGACCCTCCCACGTTTCAGTACACTCACCTGTGCCCTAAGCCTTGCCGTTCCCTAACCCTAACCCTAGCCCGGAACGGAAACACACCACCAGGCCTACAACTTACCCCCAAGCCGTAGGCTACTCCTGGACCTTACGTTGGCACTGACCTGTGCGTCAGCACGTAGCCTGACCCTCCCACGTTTGTGGACCCTCACATGTGCCCTAAGCCTTGCCATTGCCTAACCCTAACCCTAGCCCGGAACGGAAACCCACCACCAGCCCTACACCTTTCCCTATGCCATAGCCTATTCCTGGCCCGTACGCAGGCACTGACCCTTTCATCAGCACGTAGCCTGACCCTCCCACGTTTCCGTACCCTCACCTGTGCCCTAAGCCTTGCCGTTCCCTAACCCTAACCCTAGCCCGGAACGGAAACCCACCACCAGCCCTACACCTTACCCCCAAGCCGTAGCCTACTTCTGGTCCATACGCTGGCACTGACCTGTGCGTCAGCACGTAGCCTGAACTTCCCACATTACAGTACCCTCACCTGTGCCCTAAGCCTTGCCGTTCCCTAACTCTAACCCTAGTACGGAACGGAAACACACCACCAGCCCTACACCTAACCCCCAAGCCATAGCCTACCCCTGGCCCGTACGCTGGCACTGACCCGTGCGTCAGCACGTAGCCTGACCCTCCCACATTTCCGTACCCTCACCTGTGCCCTAAGCCTTGCTGTTCCCTAACACTAACCCTAGCCTTGAACGGAAACACACCACCAACCCTACACCTAACCACCAAGCCGTAGCCTACTCCTGGCCGGTACGCTGGCACTGACACGTGCATCAGCATGTAGCCTGACCCTCCCACGTTTCCGTAACCTCACCTGTGCCCTACGCTTTGCCATTCCCTAACCCTAACTGTAGCCCGAAAGGGAAACAGCCCTACACATTACCCTATGCCGTAGCTTACTCCTGGCCGGTACGCTGGCACTGACACGTGCATCAGTATGAAGCCTGACCCTCCCACGTTTCCGTACCCTCACCTGTGCCCTAAGCCTTGCCGTTCCCTAACCATAACCCTAGCCGGAACGGAATCCCACCACCAGCCCTACACATTACCATATGCCGTAGCCTATTCCTGGCCCGTACGCTGGCACTGACACGTGCGTCAGCATGTAGCCTGACCCTCACACGTTTCCGTAGCCTCACCTGTGCCCTAAGCCTTGCCGTTCCCTAACCATAACACTAGCCCGGAATGGAAACCCACCACCAGCCCTACACCTTACCCTATGCCGTAGCCTACACCTGGCCCATACGCGGGCACTGACCTGTGCTTCAGCACGTAGCCTGACCCTCCCACGTTTGCGGACCCTCACCTGTGCCCTAAGCCTTGCCGTTCCCTAACCCTAACCCTAGCCCGGAACGGAAACACACCACCAGCCCTACAACTTACCCCCAAGCCGTAGACTACTCCTGGCCCATACGCTGGAACTGACCCGTGGGTCAGCAAGTAGCCTGACCCTCCCACGTTTCCGTACCCTCACCTGTGCCCTTAGCTTTGCCGTTCCCTAACCCTAACCCTAGCCCAGAACGGAAACCCACCACCTGCCCTACACCTTACCCTACGCCGTGGCCTATTCCTGGCCCGTACGCTGGCACTGACCCTGGCGTCAGCACGTAGCCTGATACTCACACGTTTCCGTACCCTCACCTGTGCCCTAAGATTTGCCGTTCCATAACCCTAACCCTAGCCAGGAACGGAAATCCACCACCAGGCCTACACCTTAGCGTACGCCGTAGCCTACTCCTGGCCCGTACGCTGACACTGACCCGTGCGTCAGCACGTAGCCTGACACTCCCACGTTTCCGTACCCTCACCTGTGCCCAAAGCTTTGCCGTTCCCTAGCAATAACCCTAGCCCGGAATGGAAACCCACCACCAGCCCTATACCTTTCCCTACACCGTAGCCTACTCCTGGCCCGTACGCTGGCACTGACCCTTGCGTCAGCATGTAGACTGACCCCCCCACGTTTCCATACCCTCACTTGGGCCCTAGAACTTGCCGTTCCCTAACCCTAACCCTAGCCCTGAACGTAAACCCACCACCAGCCCTACACATTACCCTACACCGTAGCCTACTCCTGGCCTGAACGCTGGCATTGACCCATGTGTAAGCACGTAGCCTGACCCTCCCACATTTCCGTACCCTCACCTGTGCCCTAAGCCTTGCCGTTGCTAACCCTAACCCTAGCCCTAAACGGAAACTCACCACCAGCCCTACACCTTACCCCCAAGCCGTAGCCTACTCCTGGTCCGTACACTGGCACTGACCCTTGCATCTGCACGTAGCCTGACCCTCCCACCTTTCCGTACCCTCACCTGTGCCCTAAGCCTTGCCGTTCCCTAACACTAACCCTAGCCCGAAACGGAATTTCACCAACAGCCCTACAACTTAGCCCCAAGCCGTAGCCTACTCCTGGTCCGTCCACTGGCACTGACCCGTGCGTCAGCACGTAGCCTGACCCTCCGACGTTTCCGTACACTCACCTGTGCCCTAAGCCTTGCCGTTCCCTAACCCTAACCCTAGCCCGGAACGGAAACCCACCACCAGCCCTACACCTTACCCTACGCCCTAGCCTACTCTTGGCCCGTACGCGGGCACTGACCCGTGCGTCAGCACGTAGCCTGAACCTCCCACGTTTCCGTACCCTCACCTGTGCCCTAAGCCTTGACGTTCCCTAACCCTAACGCTAGCCCGGAACGGAAACCCACCACCAGCCCTAAACCTTTCCCTACGCCGTAGCCTACTCATGGCCCGTACGGTGGCACTGACCCGTGCGTCAGCATGTAGACAGACACCCCCAAGTTTCCATACCCTCACCTGGGCCCTAAACCTTGCCTTTCCCTAACCCTAACCCTAGCCCGGAACGGAAACCCACCACCTGCCCTACAACTAATGCACAAGCCATAGCCTAGTCCTGGCCAGTACGCTGGCACTGACCCATGCGGCAGCACGTAGCCTGACCCTCCCACGTTTCCGTACCCTCACCTGTGCCCTAAGCCTTGCCGTTGCCTAACCCTAACCCTAGCCCGAAAAGGAAACCCACCACCAGCCCTACAACTTACCCCCAAGCCGTAGCCTACTCCTGGTCCGTACACTGGCACTGACCCATGCGTCAGCACGTAGCCTGACCCTCCCACCTTTCCGTACCCTCACCTGTGCCCTATACCTTGCCTTTCCCTAACCCTAACCCTAGCCCGGAACGGAAACCCACCACCAGCCCTAGACCATTCCCTACGCCGTACCCTACTCCTGGCCCGTACGCTGGCACTGACCCATGCGTCAGCACGTAGCCTGACCCTCCCACATTTCCGTACCCTCACCTGTGCCCTATGCCTTGCCGTTCCCTAACCCTAACCCTAGCACAGAACGGAAACCCACCTCCAGCCCTACACCTTACCTTATGCCGTAGCCTACACCTGGCCCGTACGTTGGCACTGACCCGTGCGTCAGCACGTAGCCTGACCCGCCCACGTTTCCGTACCCTCACCTGTGCCCTAAGCCTTGACGTTCCCATACCATAACCCTAGCCCGGAACGGAAACCCACCAGCAGCCCTACAACTTACCCCCAAGCAGTAGCCTACTCCTGGCCCGTATGCTGGCACTGACCCGTGCGTCAGCACGTAGCCTGACTCTCCCACGTTTCCGTATGCTCAACTGTGCCCTATGCCTTGCCGTTCCCTAACCCTAACCCTAGCACAGAACGGAAACCCACCTCCAGCCCTATACCTTACCCTACGCATTAGCCTACTGCTGGCCCGTATGCTGGCACTGACCCATGCGTAAGCACGTAGCCTGACCCTCCCACGTTTCCGTACCCTCACCTGTGCCCTAAGCCTTGACGTTCCCTAAACATAACCCTAGCCTAGAACGGAAAACCACCACCAGCCCTAGACCTTACCCTACGGCGTAGCCTACTCCTGGCCTGTATGCTGACACTGACACGTCCGTCAGCACGTAGCCTGACCCTCCCACGTTTCCGTACCCTCACCTGGGCCCTAAACCTTGCCGTTCCCTAACACTAAACCTAGCCCGGAATGGAAACCCACCACCAGCCCTAAAACTTACCCCCATGCCATAGCCTACTCCTGGCCCATACACAGGCACTGACCCGTGCGTCAGCACGTAGCCTGACCCTCCCACTTTTCCGTACCCTCAGCTAAGCCCTAAGCCTTGGGCTTCCCGAACTCTAACCCAAGCCCGGAACGGAATCCCACCACAAGCCCTACACGTTAACGTATGCCGTAGCTTATTCCTGGCCCGTACGCTGGCACTGACACGTGCGTCAGCACGTAGCCTGAACCTCCCACGTTTCCGTACCCTCACCTGTGCCCTAAGCCTTGCCGTTCCGTAACCCTAACCCTAGCCAGGAACGGAAAACCACCAGAAGCCCTAAA
Organism: Mesoplodon mirus; assembly: GCF_964341445.2. NCBI lineage: Eukaryota > Metazoa > Chordata > Mammalia > Artiodactyla > Ziphiidae > Mesoplodon > Mesoplodon mirus. The sequence goes on along the minus strand of NW_028294907.1, from coordinate 17,610 downwards.
CCTTACCATATGCCGTAGCCCAATCCTGGCTCGTACGCTGGCACTGACCCGTGAGTCAGCACGTAGCCTGACCCTCCCACGTTTCCGTACCCTCACCTGTGCCCTAAGCCTTGCCATTCCCTCACCATAACGCTAGCCAGGAACGGAAATCCACCAGCAGCCCTACACCTTACACTACGCCGTAGCCTACTCCTGGCCCGTACGCTGGCACTGACCCATGCGTCAGCACGTAGCCTGACCCTCACACATTTCCGTACCCTCACTAGTGCCCTAAGCCTTGCCGTTCCCTAACCCTAACCCTAGTCCGGAACAGAAACCCACCACCATCCCTACAGCTTACCCCCAAGCAATAGACTATTCCTGGCCCGTACGCTGGCACTGACCCGTGCGTAAGCATGTGGCCTGACCCTCCCACGTTTCCGTACCCCCACCTGTGTCCTAAGCCTTGCAGTTCCCTAACCCTAACCCTAGTCCGGAACGGAAACCCACCACCAGCCCTTCACCTAACCCCCAAGCCGTAGCCTACTCCTAGCCTGTACGCTGGCACTGACCCATGAATCAGCACATAGCCTGACCCTCCCAAGTTTCTGTACCCTCACCTGTGCCCTAAGACTTGCCGTTCCCTTACCCTAATCCTAGCCAGGAACGGAAACCCACCACCAGGCCTACAACTTACCCCCAAGCCGTAGGCTACTCCTGGACCTTACGTTGGCACTGACCTGTGCGTCAGCACGTAGCCTGACCCTCCCACGTTTGTGGACCCTCACATGTGCCCTAAGCCTTGCCATTCCCTAACCCTAACCCTAGCCCGGAACGGAAACCCACCACCAGCCCTACACCTTTCCCTATGCCATAGCCTATTCCTGGCCCGTACGCAGGCACTGACCCTTTCATCAGCACGTAGCCTGACCCTCCCACGTTTCCGTACCCTCACCTGTGCCCTAAGCCTTGCCGTTCCCTAACCCTAACCCTAGCCCGGAACGGAAACCCACCACCAGCCCTACACCTTACCCCCAAGCCGTAGCCTACTCCTGGTCCATACGCTGGCACTGACCTGTGCGTCAGCACGTAGCCTGAACTTCCCACATTACAGTACCCTCACCTGTGCCCTAAGCCTTGCCGTTCCCTAACTCTAACCCTAGTACGGAACGGAAACACACCACCAGCCCTACACCTAACCCCCAAGCCATAGCCTACCCCTGGCCCGTACGCTGGCACTGACCCGTGCGTCAGCACGTAGCCTGACCCTCCCACATTTCCGTACCCTCACCTGTGCCCTAAGCCTTGCTGTTCCCTAACACTAACCCTAGCCTTGAACGGAAACACACCACCAACCCTACACCTAACCACCAAGCCGTAGCCTACTCCTGGCCAGTACGCTGGCACTGACACGTGCATCAGCATGTAGCCTGACCCTCCCACGTTTCCGTAACCTCACCTGTGCCCTACGCTTTGCCATTCCCTAACCCTAACTGTAGCCCGAAAGGGAAACAGCCCTACACATTACCCTATGCCGTAGCTTACTCCTGGCCGGTACGCTGGCACTGACACGTGCATCAGTATGAAGCCTGACCCTCCCACGTTTCCGTACCCTCACTTGTGCCCTAAGCCTTGCCGTTCCCTAACCCTAACCCTAGTCTGGATCAGAAAACCACCACCAGCCCTACACCCTACCCCAAGCCCTAGCCTATTCCTGGCCCGTACGCAGGCACTGACACTTTCATCAGCACGTAGCCTGACCCTCCCACGTTTCTGTACCCTCATCTGTGCCCTAAGCCTTGCCGTTCCCTAACCCTAACCCTAGCCCGGAACGGAAACCCACCACCAGCCCTACACCTTAACCTACACCGTAGCCTACTCCTGGCCCGTACGCTGGCACTGAACCGTGTGTCATCACGTAGCCAGACCCTCCCACTTTTCCGTACCCTCACCTGTGCCCTAAGCCTTGCCGTTCCCTTACCCTAGCCCTAGTCCGGAACGGATACCCACCACCAGCCGTACCCCTTAGCCTATGCCGTAGCCTACTCCTTGCCTGTACCCTGGCACTGACCCGTGCGTCAGCACGTAGCCAGACCCTCCCACGTTTCCGTACCATCACCTGTGCCCTAAGCCTTGCCGTTCCCTAACCCTAACCCTAGCCCGGAACGGAATCCCACCACCAGCCCTACAACTTACCCCCAAGCCGTAGCCTACTCCTGGCCCATATGCTGGCACTGACCCGTGCGTCAACACGTAGCGTGACCCTCCCACGTTTCCGTACCCTCACCTGTGCCCTAAGCCTTGCCGTTCCCTAACCCTAACACTGGCCCGGAACGGAAACCCACCACCAGCCCTACACCTTACCCTATGCTGTAGCCTACACCTGGCCCGTACGCGGGCACTGACCCGTGCGTTAGCACATAGCCTGACCCTCCCACGTTTCCGTACCCTCACCTGTGCCCTAAGACTTGCCGTTCCCTAACCCTAACCCTAGCCCGGAACGGAAAGCCACCACCAGCCCTAAAACTTAGCCACAAGCCGTAGCCTACTCCTGGCCCGTATGCTGGCACTGACCCGTGCGTCAGCACGTAGCCTGACCCTCCCACTTTTCCGTACCCTCACCTGTGCCCTAAGCCTTGCCATTCCCTAACCCTAACCCTAGCCCGGAACGGAAACCCACCACCAGCCCTACACCATACGCTACACCGTAGCCTACTCCTGGCCCGTACGCTGGCACTGACCCGTGCGTCATCATGTAGCCTGAATCTCTCACGTTTCCGTACCCTCACATGTGCCCTAAGCCTTGACGTTCCCTATCCCTAAACCCAGCCCGGAACGCAAACCCACCACCAGCCATACACCTTTCCCTACGCCGTAGCCTACTCCTTGCCCGTACCCTGGCACTGACCCGTGCTTCAGCACGGAGCCATACCCTCCTACGTTTCCGTACCCTCACATGTGCCCTAAGCCTTGCCATTCCCTAACCCTAACCCTAGCCCGGAACGGAAAGCCACCACCAGCCCTAAAACTTACCCACAAGCCGAAGCCTACTCCTGGCCCGTACGCTGGCACTGACCCGTGCGTCAGCTCGTAGCCTGACCCTCCCACGGTTCTCAACCATCACCTGTGCCCTAAGACTTGCCGTTCCCTCACCCTCACCCTAGCCATGAACAGAAACCCACCAGCAGCCCTACACCTTACCCTACGCCATAGCCTACTCCTGGCACGTACGCGGGCACTGACCCGTGCGTCAGCACGTAGCCTGAACCTCCCACGTTTCCGTACCCTCACCTGTGCCCTAAGACTTGCCATTCCCTAACCCTAACCCTAGTCCGGAACAGAAACCCACCACAAGCCCTACAGCTTACCCCCAAGCCATAGCCTATTCCTGGCCCATACGCTGGCACTTACCCTTGCGTCAGCATGTAGCCTGACTCTCCCACGTTTCCGTACCCTCACCTGTGCCCTAAGCCTTGCCGTTCCCTAACCCTAACCCTAGCCCGGAACGGAAACCCACCACCAGCCCTACACCTTTCCCTACGCCGTAGCCTATTCCTGGCTCGTACGCAGGCAATGACCCTTTCATCAGCACGTAGCCTGACCCTCCCACGTTTCCGTACCCTCACCTGTGCCCTAAGCCTTGCCGTTCACTAACCCTAACCCTAGCCCGGAACGGAAACCCACCACCAGCCCTACATCTTACCCCAAAGCCGTAGCCTACTCCTGGCCAGTACGCTGGCACTGACACGTACGTCAGCACGTAGCCTGACCCTCACACGTTTCCGTACCCTCACCTGTGCCCTAAGCCTTGCCGTTCCCTAACTCTATCCTTAGCCCGGAACAGAAACCCACCACAAGCCCTACACTCTACCCTACGCCATAGCCTATTCCTGGCCCGTACGCTGGCACTGACCCGTGCGTCAGCACGTAGCCTGACCCTCCCACGTTTCCGTACCCTCACCTGTGCCCTAAGCTTTGACGTTCCCTAACCCTAACCCTAGCCCGAAACAGAAACCCACCAACAGCCCTACAACTTACCACAACGCCGTAGCCTACTCCTGGCCCATATGCTGGCACTGAACCGTGCGTCAGCAAGTAGCCTGACCCTCCCACGTTTCCGTAACCTCACATGTGCCCTAAGCCTTGCCATTCCCTAACCCTAACCCTAGCCCGGAACGGAAAACCACCACCAGCCCTACACCTTACTCTATGCCGTAGACTACACCTGGCCCGTACGCGGGCACTGACCTGTGCTTCAGCACGTAGCCTGACCCTCCCATGTTACTGTACCCTCACCTGTGCCATAAGCCTTGCCGTTCCCTAACCCTTACCCGAGCCCGGCACGGAATCCCAGCACTAGCCCTACACCTTATCGTATGCCGTAGCCTAGTCCTGGCCCGTACGCTGGCACTGACCCGTGCGTCAGCATGTAGCCTGACCCTCCCACGTTTCCGTACCCTCACCTGTGCCCTAAGCCTTGCCGTTCCCTAACCCTAACCCTAGCCCGAAACGGAAACCCACCACAATTCCTACACCTTACCATACGCCATAGCCTACTCCTGGCCCGTACGCTGGCACTGACCCGTGAGTCAGCACGTAGACTGACCCTCTCACGTTTCCGTACCCTCACCTGTGCCCTAAGACTTGCCGTTCCCTCACCCTAACCCTAGCCAAGAACGGAAACCCACCAACAGCCCTAAACCTTACCCTACACCATAGCCTACTCCTGGCCCATACGCTGGCATTGACCCGTGCGTCAGCACGTAGCCTGACCCTCACACGTTTCCGTACCCTCACCTGTGCCCTAAGCCTTGTCGTTCCCTAACCCTAACCCTAGTCCGGAATGGAAACCCACCACCAGCCCTACACCTTCCCTATGCCGTAGCCTACTCCTGGCCCGTACGCTGGCACTGAACCGTGTGTCATCACGTAGCCAGACCCTCCCACTTTTCCGTACCCTCACCTGTGCCCTAAGCCTTGCCGTTCCCTTACCCTAGCCCTAGTCCGGAACGGATACCCACCACCAGCCGTACTCCTTAGCCTATGCCGTAGCCTACTCCTTGCCTGTACCGTGGCACTGACCCGTGCGTCAGCACGTAGCCAGACCCTCCCACGTTTCCGTACCATCACCTGTGCCCTAAGCCTTGCCGTTCCCTAACCCTAACCATAGCCCGGAACGAAAACCCACCACCAGGCCTACACCTTTCCCTACGCCGTAGCCTACTCCTGGCCCGTACGCTGGCACTGACACGTGTGTCAGCACGTAGCCTGACCCTCCCACGTTTCCGTACCCTCACCTGTGCCCTAAGCCTTGCCGTTCCCTAACCCTTACCCGGAATGGAAACCCACCACCATCCCTAAACCTTTCCCTACTGAGTAGCCTACTCCTCGCCCGTACGGTCGCACTGACCCGTGCGTCAGTATGGAGTTTGACCCTCCCACGTTTCCGTACACTCACCTGGGCCCTAAGCCTTGCCATTCCCTAACACTAACCCTAGCCCGGAACGGAAACCCACCACCAGTCCTAAACCTTACCCTATGCCGTAGCCTACACCTGGCCCATACGCGGGCACTAACCTGTGCTTCAGCACGTAGCCTGACCCTCCCACGTTTGCGGACCCTCACCTGTGCCCTAAGCCTTGCCGTTCCCTAACCCTAACCCTAGCCTGGAACGGAAACACACCACCAGCCCTACAACTTACCCCAAAGCCGTAGACTACTCCTGGCCCATACGCTGGAACTGACCCGTGGGTCAGCAAGTAGCCTGACCCTGCCACGTTTCCGTACCCTCAACAGTGCCCTTAGCTTTGCCGTTCCCTAACCCTAACCCTAGCCCAGAACGGAAACCCACCACCTGCCCTACACCTTACCCTACGCCGTGGCCTATTCCAGGCCCATACGCTGGCACTGACCCTGGCGTCAGCACGTAGCCTGATACTCACACGTTTCCGTACCCTCACCTGTGCCCTAAGCTTTGCCGTTCCATAACCCTAACCCTAGCCCGGAACGGAAACCCACCACCTGACCTACAACTAACGCACAAGCCATAGCCTAGTCCTGGCCCGTACGCTGGCACTGACCCATGCGGCAGCACGTAGCCTGACCCTCCCAAGTTTCCGTACCCTCACCTGTGCCCTAAGCCTTGCCGTTGCCTAACCCTAACCCTAGCCCGAAAAGGAAACCCACCACCAGCCCTACAAATTACCCCCCAAGCCGTAGCCTACTCCTTGTCCGTACACTGGCACTGACCCATGCGTCAGCACGTAGCCTGACCCTCCCACCTTTCCGTACCCTCACCTGTGCCCTAAACCTTGCCTTTCCCTAACCCTAACCCTAGTCCTGAACGGAAACCCACCACCAGCCCTACAGCTTACCGTATGCCGTAGCCTACACCTGGCCCATACGCAGGCACTGACCTGTGCTTCAGCACGTAGCCTGACCCTCCCACGTTTGCAGACCCTCACCTGTGCCCTAAGACTTGCCGTTCCCTAACCCTAACCCTAGCCCAGAACGGAATCCCTCCACCAGCCCTACACCATTCCCTACGCAGTAGCCTATTCCTGGCTCGTACGCAGGCACTGACACTTTCATCAGCACGTAGCCTGACCCTCCCACGTTTCTGTACCCTCAACTGTGCCCTAAGCCTTGCCGTTCACTAACCCTAACCCTAGCCCGGAACGGAAACCCACCACCAGCCCTACAACTTACCCCCAAGCCGTAGCCTACTCCTGGCCGGTACGCTGGCACTGACACGTGCGTCAGCACGTAGCCTGACCCTCACACGTTTCCGTACACTCACCTGTGCCCTAAGCCTTGCCGTTTCCTAACCCTAACCCTAGCCCGGAACAGAAACCCACCACCAGCCCTACACTCTACCTTACGCCATAGCCTATTCCTCTCCCGTACGCTGGCACTGAGCTGTGCGTCAGCACGTAGCCTGACCCTCCCACGTTTCCGTACCCTCACCTGTGCCCTAAGCCTTGCCGTTCCCTAACCCTAACCCTATCCCAGAACAGAAACCCACCACCAGCCCTACAACTTACCACCACGCCGTATCCTACTCCTGGCCCATATGCTGGCACAGAACCGTGCGTCAGCACGTAGCCTGACCCTCCCACGTTTCCGTAACCTCAGCTCTGCCCTAAGCCTTGCCGTTCCCTAACCTTAACCCTAGCCCGGAACGGAAATCCACCACCAGCCCTAAACCTTACCCTATGCCGTAGCCTACACCTGGCCCGTACACGGGCACTGAGCTGTGCTTCAGCACGTAACCTGACCCTCCCATGTTACCGTACCCTCACTTGTACCCTAAGCCTTGCCATTCCCTAACCCTAACCCTAGCCCGGAACGGAAACCCACCACCAGCCCTAAAACTTACCCACAAGCCGTAGCCTACTCCTGGCCCGTACGCTGGCACTGACCCGTGTGTCAGCACGTAGCCTGACCCTCCCACGTTTCTCTACCATCACCTGTGCCCTAAGCCTTGCTGTTCCCTTACCATAACCCTAGCCTTGAATGGAAACCCGCCACCAGCCCTACATCTAACCCCCAAGCCGTAGCCTACTCCTGGCCGGTACGCTGGCACTGACACGTGCGTCAGCACGTACCCTGACCCTCCCACGTTTCCATACCCTCACCTGTGCCCTAAGCCTTGCCATTCCCTAACCCTAACCATAGCACGGAACGAAAACCCACCACCAGCCTTGCACCTTACCCTACGCCGTAGCCTACTCCTGGTCCATACGCTGGCAGTGACCCGTACGTCAGCACATAGCCTGACCCGCCCACGTTTCCGTACCCTCACCTGTGCCCTAAGCCTTGCCGTTCCATAACCCTAACCCTAGCCCAGAACGGAAAACCACCACCAGCCCTAAAACATTCCCTACTCCGTAGCCTACTCTTCGCCCGTACGCTCGCACTAACCCATGCGTCAGCATTTAGTTTGACACTCCCACGTTTCCGTACCCTCACCTGGGTCCTAAGCCTTGCCGTTCCCTAACACTAACCGTAGCCCGGAACGGAAACCCACCACCAGCCCTACACCACACCCTACGCCGTAGCCTACTCCTGGCCCGTACTCTGGCACTGACCCGTGCGTCAGCACGTAGCCTGACCCTCCCACGTTTCCATAACGTCAACTGTGCCCTAAACCTTGCCGTTCCCTCACCCTAACCCTAGCCAGGAACGGAAACCCACCAGCAGCCGTACACCTAACCCTACGCCGTAGCCTACTCCTGGCCCGTACACTGGCACTGACCCGTGCATCAGCACGTAGCCTGACCCTCCCACGATTCCGTACCCTCACCTGGGCCCTAAGCCTTGCCGTTCCCTCACCCTAACCCTAGCCCGGAACAGAATCCCACCACCAGCCCTAATCCTTTCCCTACTGGGTAGCCTACTCCTCGCCCGTACGCTCGCACTGACCCATGCGTCAGTATGTAGTTTGACCCTCTCACGTTTCCGTACCCTCACCTGGGACCTAAGCCTTGCCGTTCCCTAACACTAACCCTAGCCCGGAACGGAAACCCACCACCAGCCCTACACCTTACCGTACGCCGTAGCCTAATCCTTGCCCAAACGCTGGCATTGAACCGTGCGTCAGCACGTAGCCTGACACTCCCACGTTTCCGTACCCTCACCTATGCCCTAAGCCTTGCAGTTCCCTAACACTAACCCTAGCCCGGAACGGAAACCCACCACCAGCCCTACACCTTACCTTACGCCGTCACCTACTCCTAGCCCGTACACTGGCACTGACACGTGCGTCAGCACGTAGCCTGACCTTCCCACATTTCCGTACCCTCACCTGTGCCCTAAGGCTTGCCGTTCCCTATCCCTAACCCTAGTACGGAAAGGAAACCCACCACCAGCCCTACATCTAACCCCCAAGACGTAGCCTACTCCTGGCCGGTACGCTGGCACAGACACGTGCGTCAGCACGTAGCCTGACCCTCCCACGTTTCCGTACCCTCACCTGTGCCCTAAGCCTTGCCGTACCCTAACCCTAACCCTAGCCCGGATCAGAATCACACCACCAGCCCTACACTCTACCCTACGCCGTAGCTTATTCCTGGCCCGTACGCTGGCACTGACCAGTGCGTCAGCACGTAACCTGACCCTCCCACGTTTCCGTACCCTCACCTGTGCCCTAAGCCTTGACGTTCGCTAACCCTAACCCTAGCCCGGAACAGAAACCCACCACCAGCCCTACAACTTACCACCACTCCGTAGCCTACTCCTGGCCCATATGCTGGCACTGACACGTGCGTCAGCATGTAGCCTAACCCTCCCACGTTTCCGTAACGTCACCTGTGCCCTAAGCCTTGCCGTTCCCTAACCCTAACCCTAGCCTGAAAAGGAATCCCACCACAAGCCCTACACCTAACTCCCAAGCCATAGCCTACTCCTGGCCCATACGCTGGCACTGAACCATGCGGCAGCAAGTAGCCTGACCCTCCCACGTTTCCGTACCCTCACCTGTGCCCTAAGCCTTACCGTTCCCTAACCCTAACCTTAGCCCGGAATGGAAACCCACCATCAGCCCTACACCTAACCCCGAATCCTTAGCCTACACCTGGCCGGTATGCTGGCACTGACACGTGAGTCAGCACGTAGCCTGACCCTGACACTTTTCCGTACCCTCACCTGTGCCCTAAGCCTTGCCGTTCCCTAACCCTAACCCTAGCCCAGAACAGAAACCCACCACCAGCCCTAAACTCTACCCTACGCCGTAGCCTATTACTGGTCCGTACGCTGGCACTGACCCACGCGTCAGCACGTAGCCTGACCCTCCCATATTTCCGTAAACTCACCTGTGCCCTAAGCTTTGCCGTTCCCTAACCCTAACTGTAGCCCGGAACGGAAACCCACCACCAGCCCTACACCTTACCCTACGCCGTAGCCTACTCCTGGCCCGTACGCTGGCACTGACCCGTGCGTCAGCACGTAGCCTGATCCTCCCATGTTTCCGTATCCTCACCTGTGCCCTAAGCCTTGCCGTTCCCTAACCCTAACCCTAGCCCGGAACGGAAACCCACCGCGAGCCCTAGACCTTACCCTACGCCGTAGCCTATTCCTGGCCTGTACCCTGGCACTGACCCATGCGTCAGCAGGTAGCCAGACACTCCCACGTTTCCGTGCCATCACTGTACCCTAAGCCTTGCCGTTCCGTAACCCTAACCCTAGCCCGGAATGGAAACCCACCAGCTGCCCTACACCTTACCCTATGCCGTAGCCTACTCCTGGCCCGTACGCTGGCACTGACCCGTGCGTCAACACGTAGCCTGACCCTCCCACGTTTCTGTACCCTCACCTGTGCCCTAAGCCTTGCCGTTCCCTAACCCTAAACCTAGCCCGTAACGGAAACCCACCAGCAGCCTTAACCTTGCCCTACGCCGTAGCCTACTCCTGGCCCGTACGCTGGCACTGACCCGTGCGTCAGCATCTAGTCTGACCCCCCCACATTTCCGTACCCTCACCTGTGGCCTAAACCTTGCCGTTCCCTAACCCTAACCCTAGCACGGAACGGAAACCCACCACCAGCCCTACACCTTACCCTACGCCGTAGCCTACTCCTGGCCCGAACGCTGGCACTGACCCATGCGTCAGCATGTAGCCTGACCCTCCCACGTTTCCGTACCCTCACCTGTTCCCTAAGCCTTGCCGTTCCCTAACCCTAACCCTAGCCTGAAAAGGAATCCCACCACAAGCCCTACACCTAACTCCCAAGCCATAGCCTACTCCTGGCCCATACGCTGGCACTGAACCATGCGGCAGCAAGTAGCCTGACCCTCCCACGTTTCCGTACCCTCACCTGTGCCCTAAGCCTTAACGTTCCCTAACCCTAACCTTAGCCCGGAATGGAAATCCACCATCAGCCCTACACCTAACCCCGAATCTTTAGCCTACACCTGGCCGGTATGCTGGAACTGACACGTGAGTCAGCACGTAGCCTGACCCTGACACTTTTCCGTACCCTCACCTGTGCCCTAAGCCTTGCCGTTCCCTAACCCTAACCCTAGCCCAGAACAGAAACCCACCACCAGCCCTAAACTCTACCCTACGCCGTAGCCTATTACTGGCCCGTACGCTGGCACTGACCCATGCGTCAGCACGTAGCCTGACCATCCCACGTTTCCGTATCCTCACCTGTGCCCTAAGCCTTGACGTTCCCTAACCCTAACCCTAGACCGGAACGGAAACCCACTACCAGCCCTACACCTTACCCTATGCCGTAGCCTAATTCAGGCCTGTATGGTGGCACTGACCCGTGTGTCAGCACGTAGCCTGACCCTCCCACGTTTCCGTAACCTCACCTGTGCCCTAAGCCTTGCCGTTCCCTAACCCTAACCCTAGCCCGGAACGGAAACCCACCACCAGCCCTACAACTTACCCCCAAGCCGTAGCCTACTCCTGGCCCATATGCTAGCACTGACCCGTGCGTCAGCACGTAGCCTGACCCTCCCACCTTTTCGTACACTCACCTGTGCCCTAAGCCTTGCCGTTCCCTAACCCTAACCCTAGCCCGGAATGGAAACCCACCACCAGCCCTAGACCTTTCCCTACGCCGTAGCCTACTCCTGACCCGTACGCTGGCACTGACCCATGCGTCAGCACGTAGCCTGACCCTCCCACGATTCCGTACCCTCAACTGTGCCCTATGCCTTGCCGTTCCCTAACACTAACCCTAGCACAGAACGGAAACCCACCTCCAGCCCTACACTTTACCCTATGCCGTAGCCTACACCTGGCCCGTACGTGGGCACTGACCCGTGCGTCAACACGTAGCCTGACCTTCCCACATTTCCGTACCCTCATCTGTGCCCTAAGCCTTGCCATTCCCTAACCCTTACCATTGTACAGAACGGAAACCCACCACCAGCCCTACAACTAACGCCCAAGCCATAGCCTACTCCTGGCCCGTACGCTGGCAGTGACACGTTCGTCATCACGTAGCCTGACCCTCCCACGTTTCCGTACCCTCACCTGTGCCCTAAGCCCTGCCGTTCCCTAAGACTAACCCTAGCCAGGAACGGAAACCCACCAGAAGCCCTATACCTTACCATACGCCATAGCCTACTCCTGGCCCGTACGCTGGCAGTGACCCATGCGTCAGCACGTAGCCTGACCCTCCCCCGTTTCTGTACCCTCACCTGTGCCCTAAGCCTTGCCGTACCCTAACCCTAACCCTAGCCCTGAACGGAAACCCACCACCAGCCCTACACCTTACCCTATGCCGTAGCCTACTCCTGGCGCGTATGCTGGCACTGACCCATGTGTCAGCACGTAGCCAGACCCTCCCACGTTTCCGTACTCTCACCTGTGCCCTAAGCCTTGACGTTCCCTAACCCTAACCCTAGCCCGGAATGGAAACCCACCACCAGCCCTACACATTTCCCTACGACGTAGCCTACTCCTGGCCCGTACGCTGGCACTGACCTATGCATCAGCACATAGCCTGAACCTCCAACTTTTCTGTACCCTCACCTGTGCCCTAAGCCTTGCCGTTTCCTAACCCTAACCCTAGCCATGCACGGAAACCCACCACCAGACTTACACCTTACCCCGAAGCCTTAGGCTACTCCTGGACCTTACGCTGGCACTGACACGTGCGTCACCACGTAGCCTGACCCTTCCACGTTTGCGGACCCTCACCTGTGCCCTAAGCCTTGCCATTCCCTAACTCTAACCCTAGCCCGGAATGGAAACCCACCACCAGCCCTACACCTTTCTATACACCGTAGCCTATTCCTGGCCCATACGCAAGCCCTGACCCTTTCATCAGCACGTAGCCTGACCCTCCCACGTTTCCGTACCCTCACCTGTGCCCTAAGCTTTGCCGTTCCCTAACCCTAACCCTAGCCCGGAACGGAAACCCAACACCAGCCCTACACCTTACCCCCAAGCCATAGCCTACTCCTGGTCCATACGCTGGCACTGACCTGTGCGTCAGCACGTAGCCTGAACTTCCCACATTACCGTACCCTCACCTCTGCCCTAAGCCTTGCCGTTCCCTAACCCTAACCCTAGTACGGAACGGAAACACACCACAAGCCCTACACCTAACCCCCAAGCCATAGCCTAATCCTGGCCCGTACGCTGACACTGACCCGTGCGTCAGCACGTAGCCTGACCCTCCCACGTTTCCGTACCCTCACCTGTGCCCTAAGTATTGCTGTTCCCTAACACTATCCCTAGCCTTGAACGGAAACACACCACCAGCCCTACACCTAACCAGCAAGCAGTAGCCTACTCCTGGCCGGTACGCTGGCACTGACCCGTGCGTCATCACGTAGCCTGACCCTCCCAAGTTTCCGTAAACTCACCTGTGCGCTAAGCTTTGCCGTTCCCTAACCCTAACTGTAGCCCGGAACGGAAAACCACCACCAGCCCTACACCTTACCCTACGCCGTAGCCTACTCCTGGCCCGTACGCTGGCACTGACCCGTGCGTCAGCATGTAGCCTGACCCTCCCACGTTTCCGTATCCTCACCAGTGCCCTAACCCTTGCCGTTCCCTAACCCTAACCCTAGCCCGGAACGGAAACCCACCGCGAGCCCTAACCTTACCCTACGCCGTAGCCTATTCCTGGCCCGTACGCTGGCACTGACCCGTGTGTCAGCACGTAGCCTGACCCTCCCACGATTCCGTAACCTCACCTGTGCCCTAACTTGCCGTTCCCTAACCCTAACCCTAGCCCATCACGGAAAACCACCACCAGACCTACACCTTACCCTACGCCGTAGCCTACTCCTGGCCCGTACGCTGGCACTGATCCGTGCGTCACCACGTAGCCGGACCCTCACACGTTTCCGTACCCTCACCTGTGCCCTAAGCCTTGCCGTTCCCTAACCCTAACCCTAGTCCCGAACGGAAACCCACCACCAGCCTTACAGCTTACCCCCAAGCCATAGGCTACTCGTGGCCCATACATTGGCACTGACCGGTGTGTCAGCATATAGCCTGACGAAGCACACCAGGGGAGGGCGGGCCGGCAGGGTAAGGCTATCCAGGTCAGCTAATCCACAACCCTCAGGGAATCACATTGGTGAAAATGGACCTCGCTAAGGCAGAAAAGAAGCCAAGGGAAAAAAAGGACACGGTGCCATTTGCAGCACCGTAGATGAGTCTAGAAGTAATCACGTGACTTGTAGTAAGTCAGAAAGTGAAAGACACATATCATATCATATCACTTATAGGTGTTACCTAAAAATGGATACCAGGGCAGATATTTCCATGGAGAAGGGAAATCACAGATTCATTAAACAAACTTATGGTTCACCAATGGAAAGGTGTGAGGATTGGTTTCATTACGATATCGGGGTTAACACACATATACAAACACAGGTGACATATATAATCACCAAAGACCTACAGAATACCAAGAGAGGATTACTCAACATTCTGTCATAACGTACATGGGAAAAGGATCCCAGGAAGAACAGACATCTGTATATGTGTAAAAGAACCACATCTTCCACACCTACAACAAGCCAAACATTGTAATCAAACTTCCTGTAATAAAAAATAAAAAATTAAATTAAAAACACACACAAGAAGTAGTGAGACAAACTTGAGGGGCTTTCTCCTGGCACATTCCATTCTAAATTCCAATCTAGAACACCACTTCCACTGAGGCTCTCTTGCCCTAGTAACCAGATTTGGTAAGGGAGAACTGCTGCCACCTTGTGGCCGTTTCACACAACAGCAGCTTTAATCCCAGCACTAACGGTCAGTTGATATTCAAAATCATTGCAGGCCTGTAAATGACACCTGCCCTGAAAACAAATCCTGGGGTCACATATCGACCAAAAAATTCAAAGAACGTCCATATTTCAAAACGACCGTTTCAAAAGGCATATTTTACGCACATTAGTGTTCTGCTTCTTTTCCTTTCTTTCCTTTTTTGTTAAAAAAAAACAGGAATGGAAAAAGGCATCCCTCAGAATGGGCGAAAATCGTTGCAAACGAATCAATGGACAGAGGTTTAATCTCCAATATATATAAACAGCTCATGCAGCTTAATATTAAAAAAAAAACAACCCAATACAAAAATGGGCAAAAGATCCAAAGAGACGTTTCTTCAAAGGAGTCACAGAGATGGCCAAGACGGACATGAAAAGCTGCTCAACAGCACTAATTATTAGAGAAATGCAAATCAAAACTACAATGAGGTATCACCTCACACCTGTTAGAATCGGCATCATCAGAAAATGTACAAACAACAATTTCTGGGGAGGGTGTGGACAAAAGGAGCCCTCTTCCACTATTGCTGGGAATGTAACTTGATACAGTCACTATGGAGAACAGTATGGAGTTTCCTTAAAAAAACTAGAAATAGAATTACCATCTGATCCAGCAATCCCACTTCTGGGCATATACCCAGAGAAAACCGTAAATCAAAAAGGCACATTCACCACAATGTTCATTGCAGCACTATTTACAATAGACAGGTAATGGAAGCAACTTAAATGCCCACAGACAGATGAATGGATAAAGATGTGGTACATATATAAAATGGAATATTACTCGGCCATAAAAAGGAATGAAACTGGGTCATTTGTAGAGACATCGATGGATCGAGAGACTGTCATACAGAATTAAGTAAGTCAGAAAGAGGAAAACAAATATTGTATATAAATGCATATATGTGGAGCCTAAAAAATGGTACAGATGAACTGGTTTGCAGGGAAGAAATAGAGACACAGAGGTAGAGAACAAACGTATGGACACCAAGTGTGGGAAGCCATGGGGTGGTGGTGGTGGGATGAGTTGGGAGTTTGGGATTGACCTGAATACATATATATGCATAAAATACATAACTAATAATAACGTGCTGTATAAAAAAATCAATAAAATTAAATTTCAAAATTTTAAAAAATAAAATTTAAAAATAAAACAGAAAAATGTTCTTCCCGTCACACAGATGTATTTATAGGAATGAATTCTTTCCATGCTTATATCTATAAATACATAAAAGAGGAATAAAATCTAACTTGAACTATAAAAGAAAAAAAAACTGAACCCACGAGTTATACAGAGGAAAACCCTATCAGCGCACTTGCTCCAGCGGTAAACAATTCTGAAATTGGTCAGAGGTGGGGAACCATCTCCCATACAGCCAGCAACCCACCCCCCACGCAAGGAGCGTCCTCATTGCAAAGCTGGGGGACCGTGCCGAGGCATCTGTGAGTAAACGTGAGCTGAGCCCCTGGCCAGCTGCTGCTGAACTGTACCCAACCTTTCCAGGTAAAACACCTGAATATGTACAAGGGCTTGAAAGCCTAGAGGAACGACCGTGGAGCCACACCAGCGACAGCACGCAGGCCAACTTGGTGCCTGCTGGCCAGCCAGGGTTGTCCTGGCCCCGGTCGCTCTTCCAGAAGCTTTCCATTGCCCTGCCTGAGATACCCCTCCTGTCCCGGCCCCCACTGCTTTTTTCCCTCCTCATCTCTCTCTGGAGAGAAATTCTAGCGGAAGTTATGGGTGACACATCCTCTTCTTTACAGGCGGCAGCCTGGCAACTCCTGCAGTAAGGCCAGCAGAACCCCACTCACACAGGGCCACCCACAAAGCTGTGGCACCTCTCTCCCTCCCACCAGCACAGCCCGGAGACTGCTGAAGGGGCAGAGAATATGGAGTCAGGCACAGCTTCAGGGGCTATTGCTGCCTGGAGCTCTGTTTATATTGACCTCAACGAGGCACACCTGGGGAGGGCGGGCCGGCAGGGTAAGACTGCCCAGGTCAGCTAATCCACAACCCTCAGGGAATCACATTGTTGAAAATGGACCTCGCTAAGGCAGAAGAGGAGCCAAGGAAAAAAAGAACACAATGCCATTTACAGCACCGTAGATGAGTCTAGAAGTAATCACGTGACTTATAGTAAGTCAGAAAGTGAAAGACACATATCATATCATATCACTTATAGGTGTTACCTAAAAATGGATACCAGGGCAGATATTTCCACGGAGAAGGGCAATCACAGATTCATTAAACAAACTTATGGTTCACCAATGGAAAGGTGTGAGGATATGTTTCATTACGATATCGGCGTTAACACACATATACAAACACAGGTGACATATATAATCACCAAAGACCTACAGAATACCAAGAGAGGACTACTCAACTCTGTCATAACGTACATGGGAAAAGGATCCCAGGAACAACAGACATCTGTATATGTGTAAAAGAACCACATCTTCCACACCTACAACAAGCCAAACATTGTAAACATACTTGCTGTAATAAAAAATATAAAAAATTAAATTAAAAACACGAACAAGAAGTAGTGAGACTAACTTGAGGGGCTTTCTCCTGGCACATTCCATTCTAAATTCCAATCTAGAACACCACTTCCACTGAGGCTCTCTTGCCCTAGTAACCAGATTTGGTAAGGGAGAACTGCTGCCACCTTGTGGCCGTTTCACACAACAGCAGCTTTAATCCCAGCGCTAATGGTCAGTTGATATTCAAAATCATTGCAGGCCTGTAAATGACACCTGCCCTGAAAACAAATCCTGGGGTCACATATCGACCAAAAAATTC
Organism: Mesoplodon mirus; assembly: GCF_964341445.2. Lineage (NCBI taxonomy): Eukaryota > Metazoa > Chordata > Mammalia > Artiodactyla > Ziphiidae > Mesoplodon > Mesoplodon mirus. The sequence continues at coordinate 84 of NW_028294907.1, read as the reverse complement.
AAAGCACGTCCATATTTCAAAAAGACCGTTTCAAAAGGCATATTTTACGAACATTAGTGTTCTGCTTCTTTTCCTTTCTTTCCT